>NW_028142285.1:0-99633 GCF_055691185.1 Crinia signifera | reverse complement strand
TATGTGGGCGGGGCCTGGCGCCCTTTAGCCCCCTGCCATGCCCAGCCATGCCCAAGCTTGCCCTGGCAACTGTTGCTGGCCTCCAAAGCGGATGTGGGCGGGGCATGGCGCCCTCCAGCCCCCTGCCATGCCCAGCCATGCCCAGGATTGCCCTGGCAACTGTTGCTGTTCCCCAAAGTGGAAGTGGGCAGGGCCTGGCGCCCTCCAGCCCCCTGCCATGCTCAGGCTTGCCCTGGCAACTGTTGCTGGGCCCTAAAGCGGAAGTGGGTGGGGCCTGGCGCCCTCCAGCCCCCTTCCATGCCCAGCCATACCCAGGCTTGCCCTGGCAACTGTCGCTGGGCCCAAAAGCGGAAGTGGGCGGGGCCTGGCGTCCTCCAGCCCCCTGCCATGCCCAGGCTTGCCAAGGCAACTGTTGCTGCCCCCCAAAGCGGAAGTGGGCGGTGCCAGGCACCCTCAAGCCCCCTGCCATGCCCAGGGTTGCCCTGCCAACTGTTGCTGGCCTCCAAAGCGGATGTGGGCGGGGCCTGGCGCCCTCCAGCCCACTGCCATGCCCAGCCATACCCAGGCTTGCCCTGGCAACTGTCGCTGGGCCCAAAAGCGGAAGTGGGCGGGGCCTGGCGTCCTCCAGCCCCCTGCCATGCCCAGGCTTGCCAAGGCAACTGTTGCTGCCCCCCAAAGCGGAAGTGGGCGGTGCCAGGCACCCTCAAGCCCCCTGCTATGCCCAGGGTTGCCCTGGCAACTGTTGCTGGCCCCCAAAGCGGAAGTGGGCGGGGCCATGCGCCTTCAAGCCCACTGCCATGCCCAGGGTTGCCCTGGCAACTGTTGCTGGCCCCCAAAGCAGAAGTGGGCGGGGCCTGGCGTCCTCCAGCCCCCTGCCCTGCCCAGCCATACCCAGGCTTGCCCTGGCAACTGTTGCTGGGCCCCAAAGTGGAAGTGGGCGGGGCCTGGCGCCCTCCAGCCCCCTACCATGCCCAGGCTTGCCCTGGCAACTGTTGCTGGCCCCCAAAGCGGAAGTGGGCGGGGCCAGGCGCCTTCAAGCCCACTGTCATGCCCAGGGTTGCCCTGGCAACTGTTGCTGGCCTCCAAAGCGGATGTGGGCGGGGCCTGGCGCCCTTTAGCTCCCTGCCATGCCCAGCCATGCCCAAGCTTGCCCTGGCAACTGTTGCTGGCCTCCAAAGCGGATGTGGGCGGGGCATGGCGCCCTCCAGCCCCCTGCCATGCCCAGCCATGCCCAGGATTGCCCTGGCAACTGTTGCTGGCCTCCAAAGCGGATGTGGGCGGGGCCTGGCGCCATCCAGCCCCCTGCCATGCCCAGGCTTGCCCAGGCTTCTGTTGCTGCCCCCCAAAGCGGAAGTGGGCGGTGCCAGGCACCCTCAAGCCCCCTGCCATGCCCAGGCTTGCCCTGGCAACTGTTGCTGGCCCCCAAAGCGGAAGTGGGCGGGGCCAGGCGCCTTCAAGCCCACTGTCATGCCCAGGGTTGCCCTGGCAACTGTTGCTGGCCTCCAAAGCGGATGTGGGCGGGGCCTGGCGCCCTTTAGCTCCCTGCCATGCCCAGCCATGCCCAAGCTTGCCCTGGCAACTGTTGCTGGCCTCCAAAGCGGATGTGGGCGGGGCATGGCGCCCTCCAGCCCCCTGCCATGCCCAGCCATGCCCAGGATTGCCCTGGCAACTGTTGCTGGCCTCCAAAGCGGATGTGGGCGGGGCCTGGCGCCATCCAGCCCCCTGCCATGCCCAGGCTTGCCCAGGCTTCTGTTGCTGCCCCCCAAAGCGGAAGTGGGCGGTGCCAGGCGCCCTCCAGCCCCCTGCCATGCCCAGCCATACCCAGGCTTGCCCTGGCAACTGTCGCTGGGCCCAAAAGCGGAAGTGGGCGGGGCCTGGCGTCCTCCAGCCCCCTGCCATGCCCAGGCTTGCCCTGGCAACTGTTGCTGCCCCCCAAAGCGGAAGTGGGCGGTGCCAGGCACCCTCAAGCCCCCTGCCATGCCCAGGGTTGCCCTGCCAACTGTTGCTGGCCTCCAAAGCGGATGTGGGCGGGGCCTGGCGCCCTCCAGCCCCCCTGCCATGCCCAGCCATGCCCAAGCTTGCCCTGGCAACTGTTGCTGGCCTCCAAAGCGGATGTGGGCAGGGCCTGGCGCCCTCCAGCCTCCTGCCATGCCCAGGCTTGCCCTGGCAACTGTTGCTGGGCCCCAAAGCGGAAGTGGGCGGGGCCAGGAGCCCTCAAGCCCCCTGCCATGCCCAGGGTTGCCCTGGCAACTGTTGCTGGCCTCCAAAGCGGATGTGGGTGGGGCCTGGCGCCCTCCAGCCCCCTGCCATGCCCAGGCTTGCCCTGGCAACTGATGCTGGCCCCTATAGCGGAAGTGGGCGGGTCCAGGCGCCCTTAAGCCCCCTGCTATGCCCAGGGTTGCCCTGGCAACTGTTGCTGGCCTCCAAAGCGGATGTGTGTGGGGCCAGGCGCCTTCAAGCCCACTGCCATGCCCAGGGTTGCCCTGCCAACTGTTGCTGGCCTCCAAAGCGGATGTGGGCGGGGCCTGGCGCCCTCCAGCCCCCTGCCATGCCCAGCCATGCCCAAGCTTGCCCTGGCAACTGTTGCTGGCCTCCAAAGCGGATGTGGGCGGGGCCTGGCACCCTCCAGCCTCCTGCCATGCCCAGGCTTGCACTGGCAACTGTTGCTGGGCCCCAAAGCGGAAGTGGGCGGGGCCAGGAGCCCTCAAGCCCCCTGCCATGCCCAGGGTTGCCCTGGCAACTGTTGCTGGCCCCCAAAGCGGAAGTGGGCGGGGACAGACGCCCTTAAGCCCCCTGCTATGCCCAGTGTTGCCCTGGCAACTGTTGCTGGGCCCAAACGCGGAAGTGGGTGGGGCCTGGCGTCCTCCAGCCCCCTGCCATGCCCAGGGTTGCCCTGGCAACTGTTGCTGGCCTCCAAAGCGGATGCGGGTGGTGCCTGGCGCCCTCCAGCCCCCTGCCATGCCCAGCCATGCCCAGGCTTGCCCGGGCAACTGTTGCTGTTCCCCAAAGTGGAAGTTTGCAAAGCCTGGCGCCCTCCAGCCCCCTGCCATGCTCAGGCTTGCCCTGGCAACTGTTGCTGGGCCTTAAATCGGAAGTGGGCGGGGCCTGGCGCCCTGCAGCCCCCAGTTATGCCCAGGGTTGCCCTGGCAACTGTTGCTGGCCCCGAAAGCGGAAGTGGACGGGGCCAGGCGCCCTCAAGCCCCCTGCCATGCCCAGGGTTGCCCTGGCAACTGTTGCTGGCCTCCAAAGCGGATGTGGGCGGGGCCTGGCGCCATCCAGCCCCCTGCCATGCCCAGGCTTGCCCTGGCAACTGTTGCTGGGCCCAAAAGCGGAAGTGGGTGGGGCCTGGCGTCCTCCAGCCCCCTGCCATGCCCAGGTTTGCCCAGGCTTGCCCTGGCAACTGTTGCTGCCCCCAAAGCGGAAGTGGGCGGGGCCTGGCGCCCTCCAGCCCCCTGCTGTGCCCAAGCTTGCCCTGGCAACTGTTGCTGGGCCCCAAAGCGGAAGTGGGCGGGGCCTGGCGCCATCCAGCCCCCTGCCATGCCCAGGCTTGCCCTGGCAACTGTTGCTGGGCCCCAAAGCGGAAGTGGGCGGGGCCAGGAGCCCTCAAGCCCCCTGCCATGCCCAGGATTGCCCTTGCAACTGTTGCTGGCCCCCAAAGCGGAAGTGGGCGGGGCCAGGCGCCCTTAAGCCCCCTGCTATGCCCAGGGTTGCCCTGGCAACTGTTGCTGGCCCCCAAAGCGGAAGTGGGCGGGGCTAGGCGCCCTCAAGCCCCCTGCCATGCCCAGGGTTGCCCTGGCAACTGTTGCTGGCCTCCAAAGCGGATGTGGGCGGGGCCTGGCGCCCTCCAGCCCCCTGCCATGCCCAAGATTGCCCTGGCAACTGTTGCTGGGCCCAAAAGCGGAAGTCGGTGGGGCCTGGCGTCCTCCAGCCCCCTGCCATGCCCAGACTTGCCCTGGCAACTGTTGCTGGGCCCCAAAGCGGAAGTGGGCGGGGCCTGGCGCCCTCAAGCCCCCTGCCATGCCCAGCCATACCCAGGCTTGCCCTGGCATCTGTTGCTGGGCCCAAAAGCGGAAGTGGGCGGGGCCTGACGTCCTCCAGCCCCCTGCCATGCCCAGGGTTGCCCTGGCAACTGTTGCTGGGCCCCAAAGCGGAAGTGGGCGGGGCCAGGAGCCCTCAAGCACCCTGCCATGCCCAGGATTGCCCTTGCAACTGTTGCTGGCCCCCAAAGCGGAAGTGGGCGGGGCCAGGCGCCCTTAAGCCCCCTGCCATGCCCAGGGTTGCCCTGGCAACTGTTGCTGGCCTCCAAAGCGGATGTGGGTGGGGCCAGGCGCCCTCCAGCCCCCTGCCATGCCCAGCCATGCCCAAGCTTGCCCTGGCAACTGTTGCTGGCCTCCAAAGCGGATGTGGGCGGGGCCTGGCGTCATTCAGCCCCCTGCCATGCCCAGCCATGCCCAGGCTTGCCCGGGCAACTGTTGCTGTTCCCCAAAGCGGAAGTGGGCAAAGCCTGGCGCCCTCCAGCCCCCTGCCATGCTCAGGCTTGCCCTGGCAACTGTTGCTGGGCCTAAAAGCGGAAGTGGGCGGGGCCTGGCGCCCTGCAGCCCCCAGTTATGCCCAGGCTTGCCCTTGCAACTGTTGCTGGCCCCCAAAGCGGAAGTGGGCGGGGCCTGGCGCCCTCCAGCCCCCTGCTATGCCCAGGCTTGCCCTGGCAACTGTTGCTGGCCCCTAAAGCGGAAGTGGGCGGGGCCAGGCGCCCTTAAGCCCCCTGCTATGCCCAGGGTTGCCCTGGCAACTGTTGCTGGCCTCCAAAGCGGATGTGGGCGGGGCCTGGCGCCCTCCAGCCCCCTGCCATGCCCAGCCATGCCCAAGCTTGCCCTGGCAACTGTTGCTGGCCTCCAAAGTGGATGTGGGCGGGGCCTGGCGCCCTCCAGCCCCCTGCCATGCCCAGCCATGCCCAAGCTTGCCCTGGCAACTGTTGCTGGCCTCCAAAGCGGAAGTGGGCGGGGCCTGGCGCCCTCCAGCCCCCAGTTATGCCCAGGGTTGCCCTGGCAACTGTTGCTAACCTCCAAAGCGGATGTGGGCGGGGCCTGGCGCCCTCCAGCCCCCTGCCATGCCCAGCCATGCCCAGGCTTGCCCTGGCAACTGTTGCTGGGCCCCAAAGCGGAAGTGGGCGGGGCCTGGCGCCCTCCAGCCCCCTACCATGCCCAGGCTTGCCCTGGCAACTGTTGTTGGGCCCAAAAGCGGAAGTGGGCGGGGCCAGGCGCCTTCAAGCCCACTGTCATGCCCAGGGTTGCCCTGGCAACTGTTGCTGGCCCCCAAAGCGGAAGTGGACGGGGCCAGGCGCCCTCAAGCCCCCTGCCATGCCCAGGGTTGCCCTGGCAACTGTTGTTGGGCCCAAAAGCGGAAGTGGGTGGGGCCTGGCGTCCTCCAGCCCCCTGCCATGCCCAGGCTTGCCCTGGCAACTGTTACTGGGCCCCAAAGCAGAAGTGGGCGGTGCCTGGCGCCCTCCAGCCCCCGGCCATGCCCAGCCATGCCCAGGATTGCCCTGGCAACTGTTGCTGTTCCACAAAGCAGAAGTGGGCGGGGCCTGGCGTCCTCCAGCCCCCTGCCATGCCCAGCCATACCCAGGCTTGCCCTGGCATCTGTTGCTGGGCACCAAAGCGGAAGTGGGCGGGGCCAGGAGCCCTCAAGCCCCCTGCCATGCCCAGGGTTGCCTTGGCAACTGTTGCTGGCCCCCAAAGCGGAAGTGGGTGGGGCCTGGCATCCTCCAGCCCCCTGCCATGCCCAGGGTTGCCCTGGCAACTGTTGCTGGCCTCCAAAGCGGATGTGGGTGGGGCCTGGCGCCCTCCAGCCCCCTGCCATGCCCAGGCTTGCCCTGGCAACTGTTACTGGGCCCCAAAGCAGAAGTGGGCGGGGCCTGGCGCCCTCCAGCCCCCTGCCATGCCCAGCCATGCCCAGGATTGCCCTGGCAACTGTTGCTGTTCCCCAAAGCAGAAGTGGGCGGGGCCTGGCGTCCTCCAGCCCCCTGCCATGCCCAGCCATACCCAGGCTTGCCCTGGCATCTGTTGCTGGGCCCAAAAGCGGAAGTGGGCGGGGCCTGGCGTCCTCCAGCCCCCTGCCATGCCCAGGCTTGCCCTGGCAACTGTTGCTGGCCCCTAAAGCGGAAGTGGGCGGGGCCAGGCGCCCTTAAGCCCCCTGCTATGCCCAGGGTTGCCCTGGCAACTGTTGCTGGCCTCCAAAGCGGAAGTGGGCGGGGCCTGGCCTCCTCCAGCCCACTGCCATGCCCAGCCATACCCAGACTTGCCCTGGCAACTGTTGCTAGCCTCCAAAGCGAATGTGGGTGGGGCCTGGCGTCCTCCAGCCCCCTGCCATGCCCAGGGTTGCCCTGGCAACTGTTGCTGGCCTCCAAAGCGGATATGGGTGGGGCCTGGCGCCCTCCAGCCCCCTGCCATGCCCAGGCTTGCCCTGGCAACTGTTGCTGGCCCCCAAAGCGGAAGTGGGCGGGGCCTGACGCCATCCAGCACCCTGCCATGCTCAGGCTTGCCCTGGCAACTGTTGCTGGGCCCTAAAGCGGAAGTGGGCGGGGCCTGGCGCCCTTAAGCCCCCTGCTATGCCCAGGGTTGCCCTGGCAACTGTTGCTGGCCTCCAAAGCGGAAGTGGGCGGGGCCTGGCCTCCTCCAGCCCACTGCCATGCCAAGCCATACCCAGGCTTGCCCTGGCAACTGTTGCTGGCCCCCAAAGCGGAAGTGGGCGGGGCCAGGCGCCTTCAAGCCCACTGCCATGCCGAGGGTTGCCCTGGCAACTGTTGCTGGCCCCCAAAGCAGAAGTGGGCGGGGCCTGGCGTCCTCCAGCCCCCTGCCATGCCCAGCCATACCCAGGCTTGCCCTGGCAACTGTAGCTGGGCCCAATAGCGGAAGTGGGCGGGGCCTGGCGCCCTCAAGCCCCTGCCATGCCCAGGGTTGACCTGGCAACTGTTGCTAGCCTCCAAAGCGGATGTGGGTGGGGCCTGGCGCCCTCCAGCCCCCTGCCATGCCCAGGCTTGCCCTGGCAACTGTTGTTGGGCCCCAAAGCGGAAGTGGGCGGGGCCTGGCGCCCTCCAGCCCCCTGCCATGCCCAGCCCTACCCAGGCTTGCCCTGGCAACTGTCGCTGGGCCCAAAAGCGGAAGTGGGCGGGGCCTGGCGTCCTCCAGCCCCCTGCCATGCCCAGGCTTGCCCTGGCAACTGTTGCTGCCCCCCCAAAGCGGAAGTGGGCGGTGCCAGGCACCCTCAAGCCCCCTGCCATGCCCAGCCATACCCAGGCTTGCCCTGGCATCTGTTGCTGGGCCCAAAAGCGGAAGTGGGCGGGGCCTGGCGCCCTCCAGCCCCCTGCCATGCCCAGCCATACCCAGGCTTGCCCTGGCAACTGTTGCTGGCCCCCAAAGCGGAAGTGGGCGGGGCCAGGCGCCTTCAAGCCCACTGCCATGCCCAGGGTTGCCCTGGCAACTGTTGCTGGCCCCCAAAGCAGAAGTGGGCGGGGCCTGGCGTCCTCCAGCCCCCTGCCATGCCCAGCTATACCCAGGCTTGCCCTGGCAACTGTAGCTGGGCCCAAAAGCGGAAGTGGGCGGGGCCTGGCGCCCTCAAGCCCCCTGCCATGCCCAGGGTTGACCTGGCAACTGTTGCTAGCCTCCAAAGCGGATGTGGGTGGGGCCTGGCGCCCTCCAGCCCCCTGCCATGCCCAGGCTTGCCCTGGCAACTGTTGCTGGCCCCCAAAGCTGAAGTGGACGGGGCCTGGCGTCCTCCAGCCCCCTGCCATGCCCAGCCATACCCAGGCTTGCCCTGGCAACTGTAGCTGGGCCCAAAAGCGGAAGTGGGCGTGGCCAGGCGCCCTTAAGCCCCCTGCTATGCCCAGGGTTGCCCTGGCAACTGTTGCTGGCCTCCAACGCGGAAGTGGGCGGGGCCTGGCCTCCTCCAGCCCACTGCCATGCCCAGCCATACCCAGGCTTGCCCTGGCAACTGTTGCTGGCCTCCAAAGCGGATGTGGGCGGGGCCTGGCGCCCTCCAGCCCCCTGCCATGCCTAGCCATGCTCAAGCTTGCCCTGGCAACTGTTGCTGGCCTCCAAAGCGGATGTGGGCGGGGCCTGGCGCCCTCCAGCCTCCTGCCACGCCCAGGCTTGCCCTGGCAACTGTTTCTGGGCCCCAAAGCGGAAGTGGGCGGGGCCAGGAGCCCTCAAGCCCCCTGCCATGCCCATGGTTGCCCTGGCAATTGTTGCTGGCCCCTAAAGCGGAAGTGGGCGGGGCCAGGCGCCCTTAAGCCCCCTGCTATGCCCAGGGTTGCCCTGGCAACTGTTGCTGGCCTCCAAAGCGGAAGTGGGCGGGGCCTGGCCTCCTCCAGCCCACTGCCATGCCAAGCCATACCCAGGCTTGCCCTGGCAACTGTTGCTGGCCCCCAAAGCGGAAGTGGGCGGGGCCAGGCGCCTTCAAGCCCACTGCCATGCCGAGGGTTGCCCTGGCAACTGTTGCTGGCCCCCAAAGCAGAAGTGGGCGGGGCCTGGCGTCCTCCAGCCCCCTGCCATGCCCAGCCATACCCAGGCTTGCCCTGGCAACTGTAGCTGGGCCCAATAGCGGAAGTGGGCGGGGCCTGGCGCCCTCAAGCCCCTGCCATGCCCAGGGTTGACCTGGCAACTGTTGCTAGCCTCCAAAGCGGATGTGGGTGGGGCCTGGCGCCCTCCAGCCCCCTGCCATGCCCAGGCTTGCCCTGGCAACTGTTGTTGGGCCCCAAAGCGGAAGTGGGCGGGGCCTGGCGCCCTCCAGCCCCCTGCCATGCCCAGCCCTACCCAGGCTTGCCCTGGCAACTGTCGCTGGGCCCAAAAGCGGAAGTGGGCGGGGCCTGGCGTCCTCCAGCCCCCTGCCATGCCCAGGCTTGCCCTGGCAACTGTTGCTGCCCCCCAAAGCGGAAGTGGGCGGTGCCAGGCACCCTCAAGCCCCCTGCCATGCCCAGCCATACCCAGGCTTGCCCTGGCATCTGTTGCTGGGCCCAAAAGCGGAAGTGGGCGGGGCCTGGCGTCCTCCAGCCCCCTGCCATGCCCAGGGTTGCCCTGGCAACTGTTGCTGGACCCCAAAGCGGAAGTGGGCGGGGCCAGGAGCCCTCAAGCCCCCTGCCATGCCCAGGGTTGCCCTGGCAACTGTTGCTGGCCTCCAAAGCGGAAGTGGGCGGGGCCTGGCCTCCTCCAGCCCACTGCCATGCCCAGCCATACCCAGGCTTGCCCTGGCAACTGTTGCTGGCCCCCAAAGCAGAAGTGGGCGGGGCCTGGCGTCCTCCAGCCCCCTGCCATGCCCAGCTATACCCAGGCTTGCCCTGGCAACTGTAGCTGGGCCCAAAAGCGGAAGTGGGCGGGGCCTGGCGCCCTAAAGCCCCCTGCCATGCCCAGGGTTGACCTGGCAACTGTTGCTAGCCTCCAAAGCGCATGTGGGTGGGGCCTGGCGCCCTCCAGCCCCCTGCCATGCCCAGCCATGCCCAGGGTTGCCCTGGCAACTGTTGCTGGCCTCCAAAGCGGATGTGGGCGGGGCCTGGCGCCCTCCAGCCCCCTGCCATGCTCAGGCTTGCCCTGGCAACTGTTGCTGGGCCCTAAAGCGGAAGTGGGCGGGGCCTGGCGCCATCCAGCCCCCTGCCATGCCCATGGTTGCCCTAGCAACTGTTGCTGGCCCCTAAAGCGGAAGTGGGCGGGGCCAGGCGCCCTTAAGCCCCCTGCTATGCCCAGGGTTGCCCTGGCAACTGTTGCTGGCCTCCAAAGCGGAAGTGGGCGGGGCCTGGCCTCCTCCAGCCCACTGCCATGCCCAGCCATACCCAGGCTGTTGCTGGCCCCCAAAGCGGAAGTGGGCGGGGCCAGGTGCCTTCAAGCCCACTGCCATGCCCAGGGTTGCCCTGGCAACTGTTGCTGGCCCCCAAAGCAGAAGTGGGCGGGGCCTGGCGTCCTCCAGCCCCCTGCCATGCCCAGCTATACCCAGGCTTGCCCTGGCAACTGTAGCTGGGCCCAAAAGCGGAAGTGGGCGGGGCCTGGCGCCCTCAAGCCCCCTGCCATGCCCAGGGTTGACCTGGCAACTGTTGCTAGCCTCCAAAGCGGATGTGGGTGGGGCCTGGCGCCCTCCAGCCCCCTGCCATGCCCAGGCTTGCCCTGGCAACTGTTGCTGGGCCCCAAAGCGGAAGTGGGCGGGGCCTGGCGCCCTCCAGCCCCCTGCCATGCCCAGCCATAGCCAGGCTTGCCCTGGCAACTGTTGCTGGCCCCCAAAGCGGAAGTGGGCGGGGCCAGGCGCCTTCAAGCCCACTGCCATGCCCAGGGTTGCCCTGGCAACTGTTGCTGGCCCCCAAAGCAGAAGTGGGCGGGGCCTGGCGTCCTCCAGCCCCCTGCCATGCCCAGCCATACCCAGGCTTGCCCTGGCAACTGTAGCTGGGCCCAAAAGCGGAAGTGGGCGGAGCCAGGCGCCCTTAAGCCCCCTGCTATGCCCAGGGTTGCCCTGGCAACTGTTGCTGGCCTCCAAAGCGGAAGTGGGCGGGGCCTGGCCTCCTCCAGCCCACTGCCACGCCCAGCCATACCCAGGCTTGCCCTGGCAACTGTTGCTGGCCTCCAAAGCGGATGTGGGCGGGGCCTGACGCCCTGCAGCCCACTGCCATGCCCAGCCATGCCCAGGGTTGCCCTGGCAACTGTTGCTGGCCTCCAAAGCGGATGTGGGCGGGGCCTGGCGCCCTCCAGCCCCCTGTCATGCTCAGGCTTGCCCTGGCAACTGTTGCTGGGCCCTAAAGCGGAAGTGGGCGGGGCCTGGCGCCATCCAGCCCCCTGCCATGCCCATGGTTGCCCTGGCAATTGTTGGTGGCCCCTAAAGTGGAAGTGGGCGGGGCCAGGCGCCCTTAAGCCCCCTGCTATGCCCAGGGTTGCCCTGGCAACTGTTGCTGGCCTCCAAAGCGGAAGTGGGCGGGGCCTGGAGCCCTTAAGCCCCCTGCTATGCCCAGGGTTGCCCTGGCAACTGTTGCTGGCCCCCAAAGCGGAAGTGGGCGGGGCCAGGCTCCTTCAAGCCCACTGCCATGCCGAGGGTTGCCCTGGCAACTGTTGCTGGCCCCCAAAGCAGAAGTGGGCGGGGCCTGGCGTCCTCCAGCCACCTGCCATGCCCAGCCATACCCAGGCTTGCCCTGGCAACTGTAGCTGGGCCCAAAAGCGGAAGTGGGCGGTGCCAGGCACCCTCAAGCCCCCTGCCATGCCCAGCCATACCCAGGCTTGCCCTGGCATCTGTTGCTGGGCCTAAAAGCGGAAGTGGGCGGGGCCTGGCGTCCTCCAGCCCCCTGCCATGCCCAGGGTTGCCCTGGCAACTGTTGCTGGCCCCCAAAGCGGAAGTGGGCGGGGCCAGGAGCCCTCAATCCCCATGCCATGCCCAGGCTTGCCCTGGCAACTGTTGCTGCCCCCCCAAAGCGGAAGTGGGCGGTGCCAGGCACCCTCAAGCCCCCTGCCATGCCCAGCCATACCCAGGCTTGCCCTGGCATCTGTTGCTGGGCCTAAAAGCGGAAGTGGGCGGGGCCTGGCGTCCTCCAGCCCCCTGCCATGCCCAGGGTTGCCCTGGCAACTGTTGCTGGCCCCCAAAGCGGAAGTGGGCGGGGCCAGGAGCCCTCAAGCCCCCTGCCATGCCCAGGGTTGCCCTGGCAACTGTTGCTGGCCCCCAAAGCGGAAGTGGGCGGGGCCAGGAGCCCTTAAGCCCCCTGCTATGCCCAGGGTTGCCCTGGCAACTGTTGCTGGGTCCAAAAGCGGATGTGGGTGGGGCCTGGCGCCCTCCAGCCCCCTGCCATGCCCAGCCATGCCCAGGGTTGCCCTGGCAACTGTTGCTGGCCTCCAAAGCGGATGTGGGCGGGGCCTGGCGCCCTCCAGCCCCCTGCCATGCTCAGGCTTGCCCTGGCAACTGTTGCTGGGCCCTAAAGCGGAAGTGGGCGGGGCCTGGCGCCATCCAGCCCCCTGCCATGCCCATGGTTGCCCTGGCAACTGTTGCTGGCCCCTAAAGCGGAAGTGGGCGGGGCCAGGCGCCCTTAAGCCCCCTGCTATGCCCAGGGTTGCCCTGGCAACTGTTGCTGGCCTCCAAAGCGGAAGTGGGCGGGGCCTGGCCTCCTCCAGCCCACTGCCATGCCCAGCCATACCCAGGCTTGCCCTGGCAACTGTTGCTGGCCCCCAAAGCGGAAGTGGGCGGGGCCAGGTGCCTTCAAGCCCACTGCCATGCCCAGGGTTGCCCTGGCAACTGTTGCTGGACCCCAAAGCAGAAGTGGGCGGGGCCTGGCGTCCTCCAGCCCCCTGCCATGCCCAGCTATACCCAGGCTTGCCCTGGCAACTGTAGCTGGGCCCAAAAGCGGAAGTGGGCGGGGCCTGGCGCCCTCAAGCCCCCTGCCATGCCCAGGGTTGACCTGGCAACTGTTGCTAGCCTCCAAAGCGGATGTGGGTGGGGCCTGGCGCCCTCCAGCCCCCTGCCATGCCCAGGCTTGCCCTGGCAACTGTTGCTGGGCCCCAAAGCGGAAGTGGGCGGGGCCTGGCGCCCTCCAGCCCCCTGCCATGCCCAGCCATACCCAGGCTTGCCCTGGCAACTGTTGCTGGCCCCCAAAGCGGAAGTGGGCGGGGCCAGACGCCTTCAAGCCCACTGCCATGCCCAGGGTTGCCCTGGCAACTGTTGCTGGCACCCAAAGCGGAAGTGGGCGGGGCCTGGCACCTGCAGCCCCCTGCTGTGCCCAAGCTTGCCCTGGCAACTGTTGCTGGGCCCCAAAGCGGAAGTGGGCGGGGCCTGGCGCCATCCAGCCCCCTGCCATGCCCAGGCTTGCCCTGGCAACTGTTGCTGGCCTCCAAAGCGTAAGTGGGCGGGGCCAGGCGCCCTCAAGCCCCCTGCCATGCCCAGGGTTTTCCTGGCAACTGTTGCTGGCCTCCAAAGCGGATGTGGGCAGGGCCTGGCGCCCTCCAGCCCCCTGCCATGCCCAGCCATGCCCAAGCTTGCCCTGGCAACTGTTGCTGGCCTCCAAAGCGGATGTGGGCGGGGCCTGGCGCCCTGCAGCCTCCTGCCATGCCCAGGCTTGCCCTGGCAACTGTTGCTGGGCCTCAAAGCGGAAGTTGGCGGGGCCATGAGCCCTCAAGCCCCCTGCCATGCCCAGGGTTTACCTGGCAACTGTTGCTGGGCCGCAAAGCGGAAGTGGGCGGGGCCTGGCGCCCTTCAGCCCCCTGCCATAACCAGCCATGCCCAGGCTTGCCCTGGCAACTGTTGCTGGGCCTCCAAAGCGGAAGTGGGCGGGGCCTGGCGCCCTCCAGCCCCCTGCCATGCCCAGGCTTGCCCTGGCAACTGTTGCTGGGCCCAAAAGCGGAAGTGGGTGGGGCCTGGCGTCCTCCAGCCCCCTGCCATGCCCAGGCTTGCCCAGGCTTGCCCTGGCAACTGTTGCTGGCCCCCAAAGCGGAAGTGGGCGGGGCCTGGCGCCCTCCAGCCCCCTGCTGTGCCCAAGCTTGCCCTGGCAACTGTTGCTGGGCCCCAAAGCGGAAGTGGGCGGGGCCTGGCGCCATCCAGCCCCCTGCCATGCCCAGGCTTGCCCTGGCAACTGTTGCTGGGCCCCAAAGCGGAAGTGGGCGGGGCCTGGCGCCCTCCAGCCCCCTGCCATGCCCAGCCCTACCCAGGCTTGCCCTGGCAACTGTCGCTGGGCCCAAAAGCGGAAGTGGGCGGGGCCTGGCGTCCTCCAGCCCCCTGCCATGCCCAGGCTTGCCCTGGCAACTGTTGCTGCCCCCCCAAAGCGGAAGTGGGCGGTGCCAGGCACCCTCAAGCCCCCTGCCATGCCCAGCCATACCCAGGCTTGCCCTGGCATCTGTTGCTGGGCCCAAAAGCGGAAGTGGGCGGGGCCAGGAGCCCTCAAGCCCCCTGCCATGCCCAGGGTTGCCCTGGCAACTGTTGCTGGCCCCCAAAGCGGAAGTGGGCGGGGCCACGAGCTCTTAAGCCCCCTGCTATGCCCAGGGTTGCCCTGGCAACTGTTGCTGGGTCCAAAAGCGGATGTGGGTGGGGCCTGGCGCCCTCCAGCCCCCTGCCATGCCCAGCCATGCCCAGGGTTGCCCTGGCAACTGTTGCTGGCCTCCAAAGCGGATGTGGGCGGGGCCTGGCGCCCTCCAGCCCCCTGCCATGCTCAGGCTTGCCCTGGCAACTGTTGCTGGGCCCTAAAGCGGAAGTGGGCGGGGCCTGGCGCCATCCAGCCCCCTGCCATGCCCATGGTTGCCCTGGCAACTGTTGCTGGCCCCTAAAGCGGAAGTGGGCGGGGCCAGGCGCCCTTAAGCCCCCTGCTATGCCCAGGGTTGCCCTGGCAACTGTTGCTGGCCTCCAAAGCGGAAGTGGGCGGGGCCTGGCCTCCTCCAGCCCACTGCCATGCCCAGCCATACCCAGGCTTGCCCTGGCAACTGTTGCTGGCCCCCAAAGCGGAAGTGGGCGGGGCCAGGTGCCTTCAAGCCCACTGCCATGCCCAGGCTTGCCCTGGCAACTGTTGCTGGCCCCCAAAGCAGAAGTGGGCGGGGCCTGGCGTCCTCCAGCCCCCTGCCATGCCCAGCTATACCCAGGCTTGCCCTGGCAACTGTAGCTGGGCCCAAAAGCGGAAGTGGGCGTGGCCTGGCGCCCTCAAGCCCCCTGCCATGCCCAGGGTTGACCTGGCAACTGTTGCTAGCCTCCAAAGCGGATGTGGGTGGGGCCTGGCGCCCTCCAGCCCCCTGCCATGCCCAGGCTTGCCCTGGCAACTGTTGCTGGGCCCCAAAGCGGAAGTGGGCGGGGCCTGGCGCCCTCCAGCCCCCTGCCATGCCCAGCCATACCCAGGCTTGCCCTGGCAACTGTTGCTGGCCCCCAAAGCGGAAGTGGGCGGGGCCAGACGCCTTCAAGCCCACTGCCATGCCCAGGGTTGCCCTGGCAACTGTTGCTGGCCCCCAAAGCGGAAGTGGGCGGGGCCTGGCACCTGCAGCCCCCTGCTGTGCCCAAGCTTGCCCTGGCAACTGTTGCTGGGCCCCAAAGCGTAAGTGGGCGGGGCCAGGCGCCCTCAAGCCCCCTGCCATGCCCAGGGTTTCCCTGGCAACTGTTGCTGGCCTCCAAAGCGGATGTGGGCAGGGCCTGGCGCCCTCCAGCCCCCTGCCATGCCCAGCCATGCCCAAGCTTGCCCTGGCAACTGTTGCTGGCCTCCAAAGCGGATGTGGGCGGGGCCTGGCGCCCTGCAGCCTCCTGCCATGCCCAGGCTTGCCCTGGCAACTGTTGCTGGGCCTCAAAGCGGAAGTTGGCGGGGCCATGAGCCCTCAAGCCCCCTGCCATGCCCAGGATTTACCTGGCAACTGTTGCTGGGCCGCAAAGCGGAAGTGGGCGGGGCCTGGCGCCCTTCAGCCCCCTGCCATAACCAGCCATGCCCAGGCTTGCCCTGGCAACTGTTGCTGGGCCTCCAAAGCGGAAGTGGGCGGGGCCTGGCGCCCTCCAGCCCCCTACCATGCCCAGGCTTGCCCTGGCAACTGTTGCTGGCCCCCAAAGCGGAAGTGGGCGGGGCCAGGCGCCTTCAAGCCCACTGTCATGCCCAGGGTTGCCCTGGCAACTGTTGCTGGCCCCCAAAGCGGAAGTGGACGGGGCCAGGCGCCTTCAAGCCCACTGTCATGCCCAGGGTTGCCCTGGCAACTGTTGCTGGCCCCGAAAGCGGAAGTGGACGGGGCCAGGCGCCCTCAAGCCCCCTGCCATGCCCAGGGTTGCCCTGGCAACTGTTGCTGGCCTCCAAAGCGGATGTGGGCGGGGCCTGGCGCCCTCCAGCCCCCTGCCATGCCCAGGCTTGCCCTGGCAACTGTTGCTGGGCCCAAAAGCGGAAGTGGGTGGGGCCTGGCGTCCTCCAGCCCCCTGCCATGCCCAGGCTTGCCCAGGCTTGCCCTGGCAACTGTTGCTGGCCCCCAAAGCGGAAGTGGGCGGGGCCTGGCGCCCTCCAACCCCCTGCTGTGCCCAAGCTTGCCCTGGCAACTGTTGCTGGGCCCCAAAGCGGAAGTGGGCGGGGCCTGGCGCCATCCAGCCCCCTGCCATGCCCAGGCTTGCCCTGGCAACTGTTGCTGGGCCCCAAAGCGGAAGTGGGCGGGGCCTGGCGCCCTCCAGCCCCCTGCCATGCCGAGCCATACCCAGGCTTGCCCTGGCATCTGTTGCTGGGCCCAAAAGCGGAAGTGGGCGGGGCCTGGCGTCCTCCAGCACCCTGCCATGCCCAGGCTTGCCCTGGCAACTGTTGCTGGGCCCCAAAGCGGAAGTGGGCGGGGCCAGGAGCCCTCAAGCCCCCTGCCATGCCCAGGGTTGCCCTGGCAACTGTTGCTAGCCCCCTAAGCGGAAGTGGGTGGGGCCTGGCGTCCTCCAGCCCCCTGCCATGCCCAGGGTTGCCCTGGCAACTGTTGCTGGCCTCCAAAGCGGATGTGGGTGGGGCCTGGCGCCCTCCAGCCCCCTGCCATGCCCAGCCATGCCCAGGGTTGACCTGGCAACTGTTGCTGGCCTCCAAAGCGGATGTGGGCGGGGCCTGGCGCCCTCCAGCCCCATGCCATGCTCAGTCATGCCCAGGTTTGCTCTGGCAACTGTTGCTGGCCTCAAAAGCGGATGTGGGCGGGGCCTGGCGCCCTCCAGCCCCCTGCCATGCCCAGGCTTGCCATGGCAACTGTTGCTGGGCTCCAAAGCGGAAGTGGGCGAGGCCTGGCCCCCTCCAGCCCCCAGTTATGCCCAGGGTTGCCCTGGCAACTGTTGCTGGTCTCCAAAGCGGATGTGGGCGGGGCCTGGCGCCCTCCAGCCCCCTGCCATGCCCAGGCTTGCCATGGCAACTGTTGCTGGGCTCCAAAGCGGAAGTGGGCGGGGCCTGGCGCCCTCCAGCCCCCAGTTATGCCCCGGGGTTGCCCTGGCAACTGTTGCTGGTCTCCAAAGCGGATGTGGGCGGGGCCTGGCGCCCTCCATTCACCTACCATGCCCAGGCTTGCCCTGGCAACTGTTGCTGGCCCCCAAAGCGGAAGTGGGCAGGGCCAGGCGCCTTCAAGCCCACTGTCATGCCCAGGGTTGCCCTGGCAACTGTTGCTGGCCCCCAAAGCGGAAGTGGGCGGGGCTAGGCGCCCTCAAGCCCCCTGCCATGCCCAGGGTTTCCCTGGCAACTGTTGCTGGCCTCCAAAGCGGATGTGGGCGGGGCCTAGCGCCCTCCAGCCCCCTGCCATGCCCAGCCATGCCCTAGCTTGCCCTGGCAACTGTTGCTGGCCTTCAAAGCGGATGTGGGCGGGGCCTGGCGCCCTCCAGCCCCCTGCCATGCCCAGGCTTGCCCTTGCAACTGTTGCTGGGCCCAAAAGCGGAAGTGGGTGGGGCCTGGCGTCCTCCAGCCCCCTGCCATGCCCAGACTTGCCCTGGCAACTGTTGCTGGCCCCCAAAGCAGAAGTGGGCGGGGCCTGGCGTCCTCCAGCCCCCTGCCATGCCCAGCCATACCCAGGCTTGCCCTGGCATCTGTTGCTGGGCCCAAAAGCGGAAGTGGGCGGGGCCTGGCGTCCTCCAGCCCCCTGCCATGCCCAGGGTTGCCCTGGCAACTGTTGCTGGGCCCCAAAGCGGAAGTGGGCGGGGCCAGGAGCCCTCAAGCACCCTGCCATGCCCAGGATTGCCCTTGCAACTGTTGCTGGCCCCCAAAGCGGAAGTGGGCGGGGCCAGGCGCCCTTAAGCCCCCTGCTATGCCCAGGGTTTCCCTGGCAACTGTTGCTGGGCCCAAACGCGGAAGTGGGTGGGGCCTGGCGTCCTCCAGCCCCCTGCCATGCCCAGGGTTGCCCTGGTAACTGTTGCTGGCCTCCAAAGCGGATGTGGGTGGGGCCTGGCGCCCTCCAGCCCCCTGCCATGCCCAGCCATGCTCAAGCTTGCCCTGGCAACTGTTGCTGGCCTCCAAAGCGGAAGTGGGCGGGGCCAGGCGCCCTTAAGCCCCCTGCTATGCCCAGGGTTGCCCTGGCAACTGTTGCTGGGCCCAAACGCGGAAGTGGGTGGGGCCTGGCGTCCTCCAGCCCCCTGCCATGCCCAGGGTTGCCCTGGTAACTGTTGCTGGCCTCCAAAGCGGAAGTGGGCGGGGCCAGGAGCCCTCAAGCCCCCTGCCATGCCCAGGGTTGCCCTGGCAACTGTTGCTGGGCCTCAAAGCGGAAGTTGGCGGGGCCATGAGCCCTCAAGCCCCCTGCCATGCCCAGGATTTACCTGGCAACTGTTGCTGGGCCGCA
Source organism: Crinia signifera (assembly GCF_055691185.1). Taxonomy (NCBI): domain Eukaryota; kingdom Metazoa; phylum Chordata; class Amphibia; order Anura; family Myobatrachidae; genus Crinia; species Crinia signifera. The sequence continues at coordinate 81,409 of NW_028142285.1, read as the reverse complement.
AAGCGGAAGTGGGCGGGGCCTGGCGCCCTTCAGCCCCCTGCCATAACCAGCCATGCCCAGGCTTGCCCTGGCAACTGTTGCTGGGCCTCCAAAGCGGAAGTGGGCGGGGCCTGGCGCCCTCCAGCCCCCTACCATGCCCAGGCTTGCCCTGGCAACTGTTGCTGGCCCCCAAAGCGGAAGTGGGCGGGGCCAGGCGCCTTCAAGCCCACTGTCATGCCCAGGGTTGCCCTGGCAACTGTTGCTGGCCCCCAAAGCGGAAGTGGACGGGGCCAGGCGCCTTCAAGCCCACTGTCATGCCCAGGGTTGCCCTGGCAACTGTTGCTGGCCCCGAAAGCGGAAGTGGACGGGGCCAGGCGCCCTCAAGCCCCCTGCCATGCCCAGGGTTGCCCTGGCAACTGTTGCTGGCCTCCAAAGCGGATGTGGGCGGGGCCTGGCGCCCTCCAGCCCCCTGCCATGCCCAGGCTTGCCCTGGCAACTGTTGCTGGGCCCAAAAGCGGAAGTGGGTGGGGCCTGGCGTCCTCCAGCCCCCTGCCATGCCCAGGCTTGCCCAGGCTTGCCCTGGCAACTGTTGCTGGCCCCCAAAGCGGAAGTGGGCGGGGCCTGGCGCCCTCCAACCCCCTGCTGTGCCCAAGCTTGCCCTGGCAACTGTTGCTGGGCCCCAAAGCGGAAGTGGGCGGGGCCTGGCGCCATCCAGCCCCCTGCCATGCCCAGGCTTGCCCTGGCAACTGTTGCTGGGCCCCAAAGCGGAAGTGGGCGGGGCCTGGCGCCCTCCAGCCCCCTGCCATGCCGAGCCATACCCAGGCTTGCCCTGGCATCTGTTGCTGGGCCCAAAAGCGGAAGTGGGCGGGGCCTGGCGTCCTCCAGCACCCTGCCATGCCCAGGCTTGCCCTGGCAACTGTTGCTGGGCCCCAAAGCGGAAGTGGGCGGGGCCAGGAGCCCTCAAGCCCCCTGCCATGCCCAGGGTTGCCCTGGCAACTGTTGCTAGCCCCCTAAGCGGAAGTGGGTGGGGCCTGGCGTCCTCCAGCCCCCTGCCATGCCCAGGGTTGCCCTGGCAACTGTTGCTGGCCTCCAAAGCGGATGTGGGTGGGGCCTGGCGCCCTCCAGCCCCCTGCCATGCCCAGCCATGCCCAGGGTTGACCTGGCAACTGTTGCTGGCCTCCAAAGCGGATGTGGGCGGGGCCTGGCGCCCTCCAGCCCCATGCCATGCTCAGTCATGCCCAGGTTTGCTCTGGCAACTGTTGCTGGCCTCCAAAGCGGATGTGGGCGGGGCCTGGCGCCCTCCAGCCCCCTGCCATGCCCAGGCTTGCCATGGCAACTGTTGCTGGGCTCCAAAGCGGAAGTGGGCGAGGCCTGGCCCCCTCCAGCCCCCAGTTATGCCCAGGGTTGCCCTGGCAACTGTTGCTGGTCTCCAAAGCGGATGTGGGCGGGGCCTGGCGCCCTCCAGCCCCCTGCCATGCCCAGGCTTGCCATGGCAACTGTTGCTGGGCTCCAAAGCGGAAGTGGGCGGGGCCTGGCGCCCTCCAGCCCCCAGTTATGCCCCGGGGTTGCCCTGGCAACTGTTGCTGGTCTCCAAAGCGGATGTGGGCGGGGCCTGGCGCCCTCCATTCACCTACCATGCCCAGGCTTGCCCTGGCAACTGTTGCTGGCCCCCAAAGCGGAAGTGGGCAGGGCCAGGCGCCTTCAAGCCCACTGTCATGCCCAGGGTTGCCCTGGCAACTGTTGCTGGCCCCCAAAGCGGAAGTGGGCGGGGCTAGGCGCCCTCAAGCCCCCTGCCATGCCCAGGGTTTCCCTGGCAACTGTTGCTGGCCTCCAAAGCGGATGTGGGCGGGGCCTAGCGCCCTCCAGCCCCCTGCCATGCCCAGCCATGCCCTAGCTTGCCCTGGCAACTGTTGCTGGCCTTCAAAGCGGATGTGGGCGGGGCCTGGCGCCCTCCAGCCCCCTGCCATGCCCAGGCTTGCCCTTGCAACTGTTGCTGGGCCCAAAAGCGGAAGTGGGTGGGGCCTGGCGTCCTCCAGCCCCCTGCCATGCCCAGACTTGCCCTGGCAACTGTTGCTGGCCCCCAAAGCAGAAGTGGGCGGGGCCTGGCGTCCTCCAGCCCCCTGCCATGCCCAGCCATACCCAGGCTTGCCCTGGCATCTGTTGCTGGGCCCAAAAGCGGAAGTGGGCGGGGCCTGGCGTCCTCCAGCCCCCTGCCATGCCCAGGGTTGCCCTGGCAACTGTTGCTGGGCCCCAAAGCGGAAGTGGGCGGGGCCAGGAGCCCTCAAGCACCCTGCCATGCCCAGGATTGCCCTTGCAACTGTTGCTGGCCCCCAAAGCGGAAGTGGGCGGGGCCAGGCGCCCTTAAGCCCCCTGCTATGCCCAGGGTTTCCCTGGCAACTGTTGCTGGGCCCAAACGCGGAAGTGGGTGGGGCCTGGCGTCCTCCAGCCCCCTGCCATGCCCAGGGTTGCCCTGGTAACTGTTGCTGGCCTCCAAAGCGGATGTGGGTGGGGCCTGGCGCCCTCCAGCCCCCTGCCATGCCCAGCCATGCTCAAGCTTGCCCTGGCAACTGTTGCTGGCCTCCAAAGCGGAAGTGGGCGGGGCCAGGCGCCCTTAAGCCCCCTGCTATGCCCAGGGTTGCCCTGGCAACTGTTGCTGGGCCCAAACGCGGAAGTGGGTGGGGCCTGGCGTCCTCCAGCCCCCTGCCATGCCCAGGGTTGCCCTGGTAACTGTTGCTGGCCTCCAAAGCGGAAGTGGGCGGGGCCAGGAGCCCTCAAGCCCCCTGCCATGCCCAGGGTTGCCCTGGCAACTGTTGCTGGCCCCCAAAGCGGAAGTGGGTGGGGCCTGGCATCCTCCAGCCCCCTGCCATGCCCAGGGATGCCCTGGCAACTGTTGCTGGCCTCCAAAGCGGATGTGGGTGGGGCCTGGCGCCCTCCAGCCCCCTGCCATGCCCAGGCTTGCCCTGGCAACTGTTACTGGGCCCCAAAGCAGAAGTGGGCGGGGCCTGGCGCCCTCCAGCCCCCTGCCATGCCCAGGCTTGCCCTGGCAACTGTTACTGGGCCCCAAAGCAAAAGTGGGCGGGGCCTGGCGTCCTCCAGCCCCCTGCCATGCACAGCCATACCCAGGCTTGCCCTGGCATCTGTTGCTGGGCCCAAAAGCGGAAGTGGGCGGGGCCTGGCGTCCTCCAGCCCCCAGCCATGCCCAAGCTTGCCCTGGCAACTGTTGTTGGCCCCCAAAGCGGAAGTGGGCGGGGCCAGGCGCCTTCAAGCCCACTGTCATGCCCAGGGTTGCCCTGGCAACTGTTGCTGGCCCCCAAAGCGGAAGTGGACGGGGCCAGGCGTCCTCCAGCCCCCTGCCATGCCCAGGCTTGCCCTGGCAACTGTTGCTGGGCCCCAAAGCAGAAGTGGGCGGGGCCTGGCGCCCACCAGCCTCCTGCCATGCCCAGCCATGCCCAGGATTGCCCTGGCAACTGTTGCTGTTCCCCAAAGCGGAAGTGGGCGGGGCCTGGCGCCCTCCAGCCCCCAGTTATGCCCAGGCTTGCCCTTGCAACTGTTGCTGGCCCCCAAAGCGGAAGTGGGCGGGGCCTGGCACCCTCCAGCCCCCTGCTGTGCCCAGGTTTGCCCTGGCAACTGTTGCTGGCCCCCAAAGCGGAAGTGGGCGGGGCCTGACGCCATCCAGCACCCTGCCATGCTCAGGCTTGCCCTGGCAACTGTTGCTGCGCCCTAAAGCGGAAGTGGGCGGGGCCTGGCGCCCTTAAGCCCCCTGCCATGCCCAGGGTTGCCCTGCCAACTGTTGCTGGCCTCCAAAGCGGATGTGGGCGGGGCCTGGCGCCCTCCAGCCCCCTGCCATGCCCAGCCATGCCCAAGCTTGCCCTGGCAACTGTTGCTGGCCTCCAAAGCGGATGTGGGCGGGCCTTGCGCCCTCCAGCCTCCTGCCATGCCCAGGCTTACCCTGGCAACTGTTGCTGGGCCCCAAAGCGGAAGTGGGCGGGGCGAGGAGCCCTCAAGCCCCCTGCCATGCCCAGGGTTTACCTGGCAACTGTTGCTGGCCTCCAAAGCGGAAGTGGGCGGGGCCTGGCGCCCTTAAGCCCCCTGCCATGCCCATGGTTGCCCTGCCAACTGTTGCTGGCCTCCAAAGCGGATGTGGGCGGGGCCTGGCGCCCTCCAGCCCCCTGCCATGCCCAGCCATGCCCAAGCTTGCAACTGTTGCTGGCCTCCAAAGCGGATGTGGGCGGGCCTTGCGCCCTACAGCCTCCTGCCATGCCCAGGCTTACCCTGGCAACTGTTGCTGGGCCCCAAAGCGGAAGTGGGCGGGGACAGGAGCCCTCAAGCCCCCTGCCATGCCCAGGGTTTACCTGGCAACTGTTGCTGGCCTCCAAAGCGGAAGTGGGCGGGGCCTGGCGCCCTCCAGCCCCCTGCCATGCCCAGGCTTGCCCTTGCAACTGTTGCTGGGCCCAAAAGCGGAAGTGGGTGGGGCCTGGCGTCCTCCAGCCCCCTGCCATGTCAAGGCTTGCCCTGGCAACTGTTGCTGGGCCCCAAAGCGGAAGTGGGCGGGGCCAGGCGCTCTTAAGCCCCCTGCCATACCCAGGCTTGCCCTGACAACTGTTAGTGGCCTCCAAAGCGGAAGTGGCGGGGCCTGGCGCCCTCCAGCCCCCAGTTATGCCCAGGCTTGCCCTGGCAACTGTTGCTGGCCTCCAAAGCGTAAGTGGGCGGGGCCAGGCGCCCTCAAGCCCCCTGCCATGCCCAGGGTTGCCCTGGCAACTGTTGCTGGCCTCCAAAGCGGATGTGGGCGGGGCCTGGCGCCCTCCAGCCCCCTGCCATGCCCAGCCATGCCCAAGCTTGCCCTGGCAACTGTTGCTGGCCTCCAAAGCGGATGTGGGCGGGGCCTGGCGCCCTGCAGCCTCCTGCCATGCCCAGGCTTGCCCTGGCAACTGTTGCTGGGCCTCAAAGCGGAAGTGGGCGGGGCCATGAGCCCTCAAGCCCCCTGCCATGCCCAGGGTTTACCTGGCAACTGTTGCTGGGCCGCAAAGCGGAAGTGGGCGGGGACTGGCGCCCTCCAGCCCCCTGCCATAACCAGCCATGCCCAGGCTTGCCCTGGCAACTGTTGCTGGGCCCAAAAGCGGAAGTGGGTGGGGCCTGGCGTCCTCCAGCCCCCTGCCATGCCCAGGCTTGCCCAGACTTGCCCTGGCAACTGTTGCTGGCCCCCAAAGCGGAAGTGGGCGGGGCCTGGCGCCCTCCAGCCCCCTGCTGTGCCCAGGCTTGCCCTGGCAACTGTTGCTGGGCCCCAAAGCGGAAGTGGGCGGGGCCTGGCGCCCTCCAGCCCCCTACCATGCCCAGGCTTGCCCTGGCAAACTGTTGCTGGGCCCAAAAGCGGAAGTGGGTGGGGCCTGGCGTCCTCCAGCCCCCTGCCATGCCCAGGCTTGCCCAGACTTGCCCTGGCAACTGTTGCTGGCCCCCAAAGCGGAAGTGGGCGGGGCCTGGCGCCCTCCAGCCCCCTGCTGTGCCCAAGCTTGCCCTGGCAACTGTTGCTGGGCCCCAAAGCGGAAGTGGGCGGGGCCTGGCGCCATCCAGCCCCCTGCCATGCCCAGGCTTGCCCAGGCTTGCCCTGGCAACTGTTGCTGGGCCCCAAAGCGGAAGTGGGCGGGGCCTGGCGCCCTCCAGCCCCCTGCCATGCCCAGCCATACCCAGGCTTGCCCTGGCATCTGTTGCTGGGCCCAAAAGCGGAAGTGGGCGGGGCCTGGCGTCCTCCAGCCCCCTGCCATGCACAGGCTTGCCCTGGCAACTGTTGCTGGCCCCCAAAGCGGAAGTGGGCGGGGCCAGGCGCCTTCAAGCCCACTGTCATGCCCAGGGTTGCCCTGGCAACTGTTGCTGGCCCCCAAAGCGGAAGTGGGCGGGGCTTGGCGCCCTCAAGCCCCCTGCCATGCCCAGGGTTGCCCTGGCAACTGTTGTTGGGCCCAAAAGCGGAAGTGGGTGGGGCCTGGCGTCCTCCAGCCCCCTGCCATGCCCAGGCTTGCCCTGGCAACTGTTACTGGGCCCCAAAGCAGAAGTGGGCGGGGCCTGGCGTCCTCCAGCCCCCTGCCATGCCCAGCCATGCCCAGGCTTGCCCTGGCAACTGTTGCTGGCCTCCAAAGCGGATGTGGGCGGGGCCTGGCGCCATCCAGCCCCCTGCCATGCCCAGGCTTGCCCAGGCTTGCCCTGGCAACTGTTGCTGGCCCCCGAAGCGGAAGTGGGCGGGGCCAGGCGCCTTCAAAGCCACTGTCATGCCCAGGGTTGCCCTGGCAACTGTTGCTGGGCCGCAAAGCGGAAGTGGGCGGGGCCTGGCGCCCTCCAGCCCCCTGCCATAACCAGCCATGCCCAGGCTTGCCCTGGCAACTGTTGCTGGGCTCCAAAGCGGAAGTGGGCGGGGCCTGGCGCCCTCCAGCCCCCAGTTATGCACAGGGTTGCCCTGGCAACTGTTGCTGGTCTCCAAAGCGGATGTGGGTGGGGCCTGGCGCCCTCCAGCCACCTACCATGCCCAGGCTTGCCCTGGCAACTGTTGCTGGCCCCCAAAGCGGAAGTGGACGGGGCCAGGCGCCTTCAAGCCCACTGTCATGCCCAGGGTTGCCCTGGCAACTGTTGCTGGCCCCCAAAGCGGAAGTGGGCGGGGCCAGGCGCCTTCAAGCCCACTGTCATGCCCAGGGTTGCCCTGGCAACTGTTGCTGGCCCCCAAAGCGGAAGTGGGCGGGGCTTGGCGCCCTCAAGCCCCCTGCCATGCCCAGGGTTGCCCTGGCAACTGTTGCTGGCCTCCAAAGCGGATATGGGCGGGGCCTAGCGCCCTCCAGCCCCCTGCCATGCCCAGCCATGCCCAGGCTTGCCCTGGCAACTGTTGTTGGCCTCCAAAGCGGATGTGGGCGGGGCTAGGCGCCCTCAAGCCCCCTGCCATGCCCAGGCTTGCCCTGGCAACTGTTGTTGGCCTCCAAAGCGGATGTGGGCAGGGCCTGGCGCCCTCCAGCCCCCTGCCATGCCCAGGCTTGCCCTGGCAACTGTTGCTGGGCCCAAAAGCGGAAGTGAGTGGGGCCTGGCGTCCTCCAGCCCCCTGCCATGCCCAGCCATACCCAGGCTTGCCCTGGCATCTGTTGCTGGGCCCAAAAGCGGAAGTGGGCGGGGCCTGGCGTCCTCCAGCCCCCTGCCATGCCCAGGGTTGCCCTGGCAACTGTTGCTGGGCCCCAAAGCGGAAGTGGGCGGGGCCAGGAGCCCTCAAGCCCCCTGCCATGCCCAGGGTTGCCCTGGCAACTGTTGCTGGCCCCCAAATCGGAAGTAGGCGGGGCCAGGCGCCCTCCAGCCCCCTGCTATGCCCAGGGTTGCCCTGGCAACTGTTGCTGGGCCCTAAAGCGGAAGTGGGCGGGGCCTGGTGCCATCCAGCCCCCTGCCATGCCCAGGGTTGCCCTGGCAACTGTTGCTGGGCCCTAAAGCGGAAGTGGGCGGGGCCTGGCGCCATCCAGCCCCCTGCCATGCCCATGGTTGCCCTGGCAACTGTTGCTGGCCCCTAAAGCGGAAGTGGGCGGGGCCAGGCGCCCTTAAGCCCCTTGCTATGCCCAGGGTTGCCCTGGCAACTGTTGCTGGCCTCCAAAGCGGATGTGGGCGGGGCCTGGCGCCCTCCAGCCCCCTGCCATGCCCAGCCATGCCCAAGCTTGCCCTGGCAACTGTTGCTGGCCTCCAAAGCGGATGTGGGCAGGGCCTGGCGCCCTCCAGCCTCCTGCCATGCCCAAACTTGCCCTGGCAACTGTTGCTGGGCCCCAAAGCGGAAGTGGGCGGGGCCAGGAGCCCTCAAGCCCCCTGCCATGCCCAGGGTTGCCCTGGCAACTGTTGCTGGCCTCCAAAGCAGATGTGGGTGGGGCCTGGCGCCCTCCAGCCCCCTGCCATGCCCAGGCGTGCCCTGGCAACTGTTGCTGGCCCCCAAAGCGGAAGTGGGCGGTGCCAGGCGCCTTCAAGCCCACTGCCATGCCCAGGGTTGCCCTGCCAACTGTTGCTGGCCTCCAAAGCGGATGTGGGCGGGGCCTGGCGCCCTCCAGCCCCCTGCCATGCCCAGCCATGCCCAAGCTTGCCCTGGCAACTGTTGCTGGCCTCCAAAGCGGATGTGGGCGGGGCCTGGCGCCCTCCAGCCTCCAGCAATGCCCAGGCTTGCCCTGGCAACTGTTGCTGGGCCCCAAAGCGGAAGTGGGCGGGGCCAGGCGCCCTCAAGCCCCCTGTCATGCCCAGGGTTGCCCTGGCAACTGTTGCTGTTTCCCAAAGCGGAAGTGGGCAAAGCCTGGCGCCCTCCAGCCCCCTGCCATGCTCAGGCTTGCCCTGGCAACTGTTGCTGGGCCCAAAAGCGGAAGTGGGTGGGGACTGGCGCCCTCCAGCCCCCTGCCATGCCCAGCCATGCCCAGGATTGCCCTGGCAACTGTTGCTGTTCCCCAAAGCGGAATTGGGCAGGGCCTGGCGCCCTCCAGCCCCCTGCCATGCCCAGGGTTGCCCTGGCAACTGTTGCTGGCCCCCAAAGCGGAAGTGGGCGGGGCCTGACGCCATCCAGCACCCTGCCATGCTCAGGCTTGCCCTGGCAACTGTTGCTGGCCTCCAAAGCGGAAGTGGGCAGGGCCTGGCCTCCTCCAGCCCCCTGCCATGCCCAGGGTTGCCCTGGCAACTGTTGCTGGCCCCCAAAGCGGAAGTGGGCGGGGCCTGACGCCATCCAGCACCCTGCCATGCTCAGGCTTGCCCTGCCAACTGTTGCTGGGCCCTAAAGCGGAAGTGGGCGGGGCCTGGCGCCCTTAAGCCCCCTGCCATGCCCAGGGTTGCCCTGCCAACTGTTGCTGGCCTCCAAAGCGGATGTGGGCGTGGCCTGGCGCCCTCCAGCCCCCCTGCCATGCCCAGCCATGCCCAAGCTTGCCCTGGCAACTGTTGCTGGGCCCCAAAGCGGAAGTGGGCGGGGCCTGGCGCCCTCCAGCCCCCTACCATGCCCAGGCTTGCCCTGGCAACTGTTGCTGGCCCCCAAAGCGGAAGTGGGCGGGGCCAGGCGCCCTCAAGCCCCCTGCCATTCCCATGGTTTACCTGGCAACTGTTGCTGGCCTCCAAAGCGGAAGTGGGCGGGGCCTGGCGCCCTCCAGCCCCCTGCCATGCCCAGGCTTGCCCTTGCAACTGTTGCTGGGCCCAAAAGCGGAAGTAAGTGGGGCCTGGCGTCCTCCAGCCCCCTGCCATGCCAAGGCTTGCCCTGGCAACTGTTGCTGGGCCCCAAAGCGGAAGTGGGCGGGGCCAGGCGCTCTTAAGCCCCCTGCCATACCCAGGGTTGCCCTGACAACTGTTAGTGGCCTCCAAAGCGGAAGTGGGCGGGGCCTGGCGCCCTCCAGCCCCCAGTTATGCCCAGGCTTGCCCTTGCAACTGGTGCTGGCCCCCAAAGCGGAAGTGGGCGGGGCCTGGCACCCTCCAGCCCCCTGCTGTGCCCAAGCTTGCCCTGGCAACTGTTGCTGGGCCCCAAAGCGGAAGTGGGCGGAACCTGGCGCCATCCAGCCCCCTGCCATGCCCAGGCTTGCCCTGGCAACTGTTGCTGGCCTCCAAAGCGTAAGTGGGCGGGGCCAGGCGCCCTCAAGCCCCCTGCCATGCCCAGGGTTGCCCTGGCAACTGTTGCTGGCCTCCAAAGCGGATGTGGGCGGGGCCTGGCGCCCTCCAGCCCCCTGCCATGCCCAGCCATGCCCAAGCTTGCCCTGGCAACTGTTGCTGGCCTCCAAAGCGGATGTGGGCGGGGCCTGGCGCCCTGCAGCCTCCTGCCATGCCCAGGCTTGCCCTGGCAACTGTTGCTGGGCCTCAAAGCGGAAGTGGGCGGGGCCATGAGCCCTCAAGCCCCCTGCCATGCCCAGGGTTTACCTGGCAACTGTTGCTGGGCCACAAAGCGGAAGTGGGCGGTGCCTGGCGCCCTCCAGCCCCCTGCCATAACCAGCCATGCCCAGGCTTGCCCTGGCAACTGTTGCTGGGCCCCAAAGCGGAAGTGGGCGGGGCCTGGCGCCCTCCAGCCCCCTACCATGCCCAGGCTTGCCCTGGCAACTGTTGCTGGCCCCCAAAGCGGAAGTGGGCGGGGCCAGGCGCCTTCAAGCCCACTGTCATGCCCAGGGTTGCCCTGGCAACTGTTGCTGGCCCCCAAAGCGGAAGTGGACGGGGCCAGGCGCCCTCAAGCCCCCTGCCATGCCCAGGGTTGCCCTGGCAACTGTTGCTGGCCTCCAAAGCGGATGTGGGCGGGGCCTGGCGCCCTCCAGCCCCCTGCCATGCCCAGACTTGCCCTGGCAACTGTTGCTGGGCCCAAAAGCGGAAGTGGGTGGGGCCTGGCGTCCTCCAGCCCCCTGCCATGCCCAGCCATACCCAGGCTTGCCCTGGCATCTGTTGCTGGGCCCAAAAGCGGAAGTGGGCGGGGCCTGGCGTCCTCCAGCCCCCTGCCATGCCCAGGGTTGCCCTGGCAACTGTTGCTGGGCCCCAAAGCGGAAGTGGGCGGGGCCTGGCGCCATCCAGCCCCTGCCATGCCCAGGCTTGCCCAGGCTTGCCCTGGCAACTGTTGCTGGGCCCCAAAGCGGAAGTGTGCGGGGCCTGGCGCCCTCCAGCCCCCTGCCATGCCCAGCCATACCCAGGCTTGCCCTGGCATCTGTTGCTGGGACCAAAAGCGGAAGTGGGCGGGGCCTGGCGTCCTCCAGCCCCCTGCCATGCACAGGCTTGCCCTGGCAACTGTTGCTGGGCCCCAAAGCGGAAGTGGGCGGGGCCAGGAGCCCTCAAGCCCCCTGCCATGCCCAGGGTTGCCCTGGCAACTGTTGCTGGCCCCCAAAGCGGAAGTGGGTGGGGCCTGGCGTCCTCCAGCCCCCTGCCATGCCCAGCCATGCCCAGGCTTGCCCTGGCAACTGTTGCTGGCCTCCAAAGCGGATGTGGGCGGGGCCTGGCGCCATCCAGCCCCCTGCCATGCCCAGGCTTGCCCAGGCTTGCCCAGGCTTGCCCTGGCAACTGTTGCTGGCCCCCAAAGCGGAAGTGGGCGGGGCCAGGCGCCTTCAAAGCCACTGTCATGCCCAGGGTTGCCCTGGCAACTGTTGCTGGCCTCCAAAGCGGAAGTGGGCGGGGCCTGGCGCCCTCCAGGCCCCTGCCATGCCCAGCCATGCCCAAGCTTGCCCTGGCAACTGTTGCTGGCCTCCAAAGCGGATGTGGGCAGGGCCTGGCACCCTCCAGCCTCCTGCCATGCCCAGGCTTGCCCTGGCAACTGTTGCTGGGCCCCAAAACGGAAGTGGGCGGGGCCAGGAGCCCTAAAGCCCCCTGCCATGCCCAGGGTTGCCCTGGCAACTGTTGCTGGCCTCCAAAGCGGAAGTGGGCGGGGCCTGGCCTCCTCCAGCCCCCTGCCATGCCCAGGGTTGCCCTGGCAACTGTTGCTGGCCCCTAAAGCGGAAGTGGGCGGGGCCAGGCGCCCTTAAGCCCCCTGCTATGCCCAGGGTTGCCCTGGCAACTGTTGCTGGCCTCCAAAGCGGAAGTGGGCGGGGCCTGGCCTCCTCCAGCCCACTGCCATGCCCAGCCATACCCAGACTTAACCTGGCAACTGTTGCTGGCCCCTAAAGCGGATGTGGGCGGGGCCAGGCGCCCTAAAGCCCCTTGCTATGCCCAGGGTTGCCCTGGCAACTGTTGCTGGCCTCCAAAGCGGAAGTGGGCGGGGCCTGGCCTCCTCCAGCCCACTGCCATGCCCAGCCATATCCAGGCTTGCCCTGGCAACTGTCGCTGGGCCCAAAAGCGGAAGTGGGCGGGGCCTGGCGTCCTCCAGCCCCTGCCATGCCCAGGCTTGCCCTGGCAACTGTTGCTGCCCCCAAAGCGGAAGTGGGCGGTGCCAGGCACCCTCAAGCCCCCTGCCATGCCCAGGGTTGCCCTGCCAACTGTTGCTGGCCTCCAAAGCGGATGTGGGCAGGGCCTGGCGCCCTCCAGCCCCCTACCATGCCCAGCCATGCCCAAGCTTGCCCTGGCAACTGTTGCTGGCCTCCAAAGCGGATGTGGGCAGGGCCTGGCGCCCTCCAGCCTCCTGCCATGCCCAGGCTTGCCCTGGCAACTGTTGCTGGGCCCCAAAGCGGAAGTGGGCGGGGCCAGGAGCCCTCAAGCCCCTGCCATGCCCAGGGTTGCCCTGGCAACTGTTGCTGGCCTCCAAAGCGGATGTGGGTGGGGCCTGGCGCCCTCCAGCCCCCTGCCATGCCCAGGCGTGCCCTGGCAACTGTTGCTGGCCCCCAAAGCGGAAGTGGGCGGTGCCAGGCGCCTTCAAGCCCACTGCCATGCCCAGGGTTGCCCTGCCAACTGTTGCTGGCCTCCAAAGCGGATGTGGGCGGGGCCTGGCGCCCTCCAGCCCCCTGCCATGCCCAGCCATGCCCAAGCTTGCCCTGGTGTTGCTGGCCTCCAAAGCGGATGTGGGCGGGGCCTGGCGCCCTCCAGCCTCCAGCAATGCCCAGGCTTGCCCTGGCAACTGTTGCTGGGCCCCAAAGCGGAAGTGGGCGGGGCCAGGAGCCCTCAAGCCCCCTGCCATGCCCAGGGTTGCCCTGGCAACTGTTGCTGTTCCCAAAAGCGGAATTGGGCAGGGCCTGGCGCCCTCCAGCCCCCTGCCATGCCCAGGGTTGCCCTGGCAACTGTTGCTGGCCCCCAAAGCGGAAGTGGGCGGGGCCTGACGCCATCCAGCACCCTGCCATGCTCAGGCTTGCCCTGGCAACTGTTGCTGGCCTCCAAAGCGGAAGTGGGCGGGGCCTGGCCTCCTCCAGCCCCCTGCCATGCCCAGGGTTGCCCTGGCAACTGTTGCTGGCCCCCAAAGCGGAAGTGGGCGGGGCCTGACGCCATCCAGCACCCTGCCATGCTCAGGCTTGCCCTGGCAGCTGTTGCTGGGCCCTAAAGCGGAAGTGGGCGGGGCCTGGCGCCCTTAAGCCCCCTGCCATGCCCAGGGTTGCCCTGCCAACTGTTGCTGGCCTCCAAAGCGGATGTGGGCGGGGCCTGGCGCCCTCCAGCCCCCTGCCATGCCCAGCCATGCCCAAGCTTGCCCTGGCAACTGTTGCTGGGCCCCAAAGCGGAAGTGGGCGGGGCCTGGCGCCCTCCAGCCCCCTACCATGCCAAGGCTTGCCCTGGCAACTGTTGCTGGCCCCCAAAGCGGAAGTGGGCGGGGCCAGGCGCCCTCAAGCCCCCTGCCATGCCCAGGGTTTACCTGGCAACTGTTGCTGGCCTCCAAAGCGGAAGTGGGCGGGGCCTGGCGCCCTCCAGCCCCCTGCCATGCCCAGGCTTGCCCTTGCAACTGTTGCTGGGCCCAAAAGCGGAAGTGAGTGGGGCCTGGCGTCCTCCAGCCCCCTGCCATGCCAAGGCTTGCCCTGGCAACTGTTGCTGGGCCCCAAAGCGGAAGTGGGCGGGGCCAGGCGCTCTTAAGCCCCCTGCCATACCCAGGGTTGCCCTGACAACTGTTAGTGGCCTCCAAAGCGGAAGTGGGCGGGGCCTGGCGCCCTCCAGCCCCCAGTTATGCCCAGGCTTGCCCTTGCAACTGTTGCTGGCCCCCAAAGCGGAAGTGGGCGGGGCCTGGCACCCTCCAGCCCCCTGCTGTGCCCAAGCTTGCCCTGGCAACTGTTGCTTTCCTCCAAAGCGGATGTGGGCGGGGCCTGGCGCCCTCCAGCCCCCTGCCATGCCCAGCCATGCCCAAGCTTGCCCTGGCAACTGTTGCTGGCCTCCAAAGCTGATGTGGGCGGGGCCTGGCGCCTTCAAGCCCCCTGCCATGCCCAGGGTTTACCTGGCAACTGTTGCTGGGCCGCAAAGCGGAAGTGGGCGGGGCCTGGCGCCTTCAAGCCCCCTGCCATGCCCAGGGTTTACCTGGCAACTGTTGCTGGCCTCCAAAGCGGAAGTGGGCGGGGCCTGGCGCCCTCCAGCCCCCAGTTATGCCCAGGCTTGCCCTTGCAACTGTTGCTGGCCCCCAAAGCGGAAGTGGGCGGGGCCTGGCACCCTCCAGCCCCCTGCTGTGCCCAAGCTTGCCCTGGCAACTGTTGCTTTCCTCCAAAGCGGATGTGGGCGGGGCCTGGCGCCCTCCAGCCCCCTGCCATGCCCTGCCATACCCAGGGTTGCCCTGACAACTGTTAGTGGCCTCCAAAGCGGAAGTGGGCGGGGCCTGGCGCCCTCCAGCCCCCTGCCATGCCAAGGCTTGCCCTGGCAACTGTTGCTGGGCCCCAAAGCGGAAGTGGGCGGGGCCTGGCACCCTCCAGCCCCCTGCTGTGCCCAAGCTTGCCCTGGCAACTGTTGCTGGGCCCCAAAGCGGAAGTGGGCGGAACCTGGCGCCATCCAGCCCCCTGCCATGCCCAGGCTTGCCCTGGCAACTGTTGCTGGCCTCCAAAGCGTAAGTGGGCGGGGCCAGGCGCCCTCAAGCCCCCTGCCATGCCCAGGGTTGCCCTGGCAACTGTTGCTGGCCTCCAAAGCGGATGTGGGCGGGGCCTGGCGCCCTGCAGCCTCCTGCCATGCCCAGGCTTGCCCTGGCAACTGTTGCTGGGCCTCAAAGCGGAAGTGGGCGGGGCCATGAGCCCTCAAGCCCCCTGCCATGCCCAGGGTTTACCTGGCAACTGTTGCTGGGCTGCAAAGCGGAAGTGGGCGGGGCCTGGCGCCCTTCAGCCCCCTGCCATAACCAGCCATGCCCAGGCTTGCCCTGGCAACTGTTGCTGGGCCCCAAAGCGGAAGTGGGCGGGGCCTGGCGCCCTCCAGCCCCCTACCATGCCCAGGCTTGCCCTGGCAACTGTTGCTGGCCCCCAAAGCGGAAGTGGGCGGGGCCAGGCGCCTTCAAGCCCACTGTCATGCCCAGGGTTGCCCTGGCAACTGTTGCTGGCCCCCAAAGCGGAAGTGGACGGGGCCAGGCGCCTTCAAGCCCACTGTCATGCCCAGGGTTGCCCTGGCAACTGTTGCTGGCCCCCAAAGCGGAAGTGGACGGGGCCAGGCGCCCTCAAGCCCCCTGCCATGCCCAGGGTTTCCCTGGCAACTGTTGCTGGCCTCCAAAGCGGATGTGGGCGGGGCCTGGCGCCCTCCAGCCCCCTGCCATGCCCAGGCTTGCCCTGGCAACTGTTGCTGGGCCCAAAAGCGGAAGTGGGTGGGGCCTGGCGTCCTCCAGCCCCCTGCCATGCCCAGCCATACCCAGGCTTGCCCTGGCATCTGTTGCTGGGCCCAAAAGCGGAAGTGGGCGGGGCCTGGCGTCCTCCAGCCCCCTGCCATGCCCAGGGTTGCCCTGGCAACTGTTGCTGGGCCCCAAAGCGCAAGTGGGCGGGGCCTGGCGCCCTATAGCCCCCTGCCATGCCCAGCCATACCCAGGCTTGCCCTGGCATCTGTTGCTGGGCCCCAAAGCGGAAGTGGGCGGGGCCTGGCGCCCTCCAGCCCCCTGCCATGCCCAGCCATACCCAGGCTTGCCCTGGCAACTGTCGCTGGGCCCAAAAGCGGAAGTGGGCGGGGCCTGGCGTCCTCCAGCCCCTGCCATGCCCAGGCTTGCCCTGGCAACTGTTGCTGCCCCCAAAGCGGAAGTGGGCGGTGCCAGGCGCCCTTAAGCCCCCTGCTATGCCCAGGGTTGCCCTGGCAACTGTTGCTGGCCTCCAAAGCGGATATGGGCGGGGCCTAGCGCCCTCCAGCCCCCTGCCATGCCCAGCCATGCCCAGGCTTGCCCTGGCAACTGTTGTTGGCCTCCAAAGCGGATGTGGGCGGGGCCTGGCGCCCTCCAGCCCCCTGCCATGCCCAGGCTTGCCCTGGCAACTGTTGATGGCCCCCAAAGCGGAAGTGGGCGGTGCCAGGCGCCTTCAAGCCCACTGCCATGCCCAGGCTTGCCCTGGCAACTGTTGCTGGCCTCCAAAGCGGAAGTGGGCGGGGCCAGGCGCCCTCAAGCCCCCTGCCATGCCCAGGGTTTACCTGGCAACTGTTGCTGGCCTCCAAAGCGGAAGTGGGCGGGGCCTGGCGCCCTCCAGCCCCCTTCCATGCCCAGGCTTGCCCTTGCAACTGTTGCTGGGCCCCAAAAGCGGAAGTGAGTGGGGCCTGGCGTCCTCCAGCCCCCTGCCATGCCAAGGCTTGCCCTGGCAACTGTTGCTGGGCCCCAAAGCGGAAGTGGGCGGGGCCAGGCGCTCTTAAGCCCCCTGCCATACCCAGGGTTGCCCTGACAACTGTTAGTGGCCTCCAAAGCGGAAGTGGGCGGGGCCTGGCGCCCTCCAGCCCCCAGTTATGCCCAGGCTTGCCCTGGCAACTGTTGCTGGGCCCCAAAGCGGAAGTGGGCGGAACCTGGCGCCATCCAGCCCCCTGCCATGCCCAGGCTTGCCCTGGCAACTGTTGCTGGGCCCCAAAGCGGAAGTGGGCGGGGCCAGGCGCCCTCAAGCCCCCTGCCATGCCCAGGGTTACCCTGGCAACTGTTGCTGGGCCCCAAAGCGGAAGTGGGCGGGGCCAGGAGCCCTCAAGCCCCCTGCCATGCCCAGGGTTGCCCTGGCAACTGTTGCTGGCCCCCAAAGCGGAAGTGGGCGGGGCCAGGCGCCCTAAAGCCCCCTGCTATGCCCAGGGTTGCCCTGGCAACTGTTGCTGGGCCCAAAAGCGGAAGTGGGCGGGGCCAGGAGCCCTCAAGCCCCCTGCCATGCCCAGGGTTGCCCTGACAACTGTTGCTGGCCCCCAAAGCGGAAGTGGGCGGGGCCAGGCGCCCTTAAGACCCTGCTACGCCCAGGGTTGCCCTGGCAACTGTTTCTGGGCCCAAAAGCGGATGTGGGTGGGGCCTGGCGCCATCCAGCCCCCTGCCATGCCCAGCCATGCCCAGGAATGCCCTGGCAACTGTTGCTGTTTCCCAAAGCGGAAGTGGGCAAAGCCTGGCGCCCTCCAGCCCTCTGCCATGCTCAGGCTTGCCCTGGCAACTGTTGCTGGGCCCTAAAGCGGAAGTGGGCGGGGCTTGGCGCCATCCAGCACCCTGCCATGCCCAAGGTTGCCCTGGCAACTGTTGCTGGCCCCTAAAGCGGAAGTGGGTGGGGCCTGGCGTCCTCCAGCCCCCTGCCATGCCCAGGGTTGCCCTGGCAACTGTTGCTGGCCTCCAAAGCGGATGTGGGTGGGGCCTGGCGTCCTCCAGCCCCCTGCCATGCCCAGGCTTGCCCTGGCAACTGTTGCTGGGCCCCAAAGCCTAAGTGGGCGGGGCCAGGAGCCCTCAAGCCCCCTACCATGCCCAGGGTTGCCCTGGCAACTGTTGCTGGCCCCCAAAGCGGAAGTGGGTGGGGCCTGGCGTCCTCCAGCCCCCTGCCATGCCCAGGGTTGCCCTGGCAACTGTTGCTGGCCTCCAAAGCGGATGTGGGTGGGGCCTGGCGCCCTCCAGCCCCCTGCCATGCCCAGCCATGCCCAGGCTTGCTCTGGCAACTGTTGCTGGCCTCCAAAGCGGATGTGGGTGGGGCCTGGCGCCATCCAGCCCCTTGCCATGCCCAGCCATGCCTAGGATTGCCCTGGCAACTGTTGCTGTTCCCCAAAGCGGAAGTGGGCAGGGCCTGGCGCCCTACAGCCCCCTGCCATGCTCAGGCTTGCCCTGGCAACTGTTGCTGGGCCTTAAAGCGGAAGTGGGCGGGGCCTGGCGCCCTCCAGCCCCCAGTTATGCCCAGGCTTGCCCTGGCAACTGTTGCTGGCCCCCAAAGCGGATGTGGGCGGGGCCTGGCGCCCTCCAGCCCCCTGCCATGCCCAGCCATGCCCAGGGTTGCCCTGGCAACTGTTGCTGTTCCCCAAAGCGGATGTGGGCAGGGCCTGGCGCCATCCAGCCCCCTGCCATGCCCAGGCTTGCCCAGGCTTGCCCTGGCAACTGTTGCTGGCCCCCAAAGCGGAAGTGGGCGGGGCCAGGCGCCTTCAAAGCCACTGTCATGCCCAGGGTTGCCCTGGCAACTGTTGCTGGCCCCAAATCGGAAGTGGGCGGGGCCAGGCGCCCTCCAGCCCCCTGCCTTGCCCAGTGTTGCCCTAGCAACTGTTGCTGGCCTCCAAAGCGGATGTGGGCGGGGCCTGGCGCCATCCAGCCCCCTGCCATGCCCAGCCATACCCAGGCTTGCCCTTGCAACTGTTGCTAGGCCCAAAAGCGGAAGTGTGCGGGGCCTGGCGTCCTCCAGCCCCCTGCCATGCCCAGGGTTGCCCTGGCAACTGTTGCTGGCCTCCAAAGCGGATGTGGGCGGGGCCTGGCGCCCTCCAGCCCCCTGCCATGCCCAGGCTTGCCCTGGCAACTGTTGCTGGGCCCAAAAGCGGAAGTGGGTGGGGCCTGGCGTCCTCCAGCCCCCTGCCATGCCCAGGCTTGCCCTGGCAACTGTTGCTGGGCCCCAAAGCGGAAGTGGGCGGGGCCTGGCGCCCTCCAGCCCCCTACCATGCCCAGCCATGCCCAAGCTTGCCCTGGCAACTGTTGCTGGCCTCCAAAGCGGATGTGGGCAGGGCCTGGCGCCCTCCAGCCTCCTGCCATGCCCAGGCTTGCCCTGGCAACTGTTGCTGGGCCCCAAAGCGGAAGTGGGCGGGGCCAGGAGCCCTCAAGCCCCCTGCCATGCCCAGGGTTGCCCTGGCAACTGTTGCTGGCCTCCAAAGCGGATGTGGGTGGGGCCTGGCGCCCTCCAGCCCCCTGCCATGCCCAGGCGTGCCCTGGCAACTGTTGCTGGCCCCCAAAGCGGAAGTGGGCGGTGCCAGGCGCCTTCAAGCCCACTGCCATGCCCAGGGTTGCCCTGCCAACTGTTGCTGGCCTCCAAAGCGGATGTGGGCGGGGCCTGGCGCCCTCCAGCCCCCTGCCATGCCCAGCCATGCCCAAGCTTGCCCTGGTGTTGCTGGCCTCCAAAGCGGATGTGGGCGGGGCCTGGCGCCCTCCAGCCTCCAGCAATGCCCAGGCTTGCCCTGGCAACTGTTGCTGGGCCCCAAAGCGGAAGTGGGCGGGGCCAGGAGCCCTCAAGCCCCCTGCCATGCCCAGGGTTGCCCTGGCAACTGTTGCTGTTCCCAAAAGCGGAATTGGGCAGGGCCTGGCGCCCTCCAGCCCCCTGCCATGCCCAGGGTTGCCCTGGCAACTGTTGCTGGCCCCCAAAGCGGAAGTGGGCGGGGCCTGACGCCATCCAGCACCCTGCCATGCTCAGGCTTGCCCTGGCAACTGTTGCTGGCCTCCAAAGCGGAAGTGGGCGGGGCCTGGCCTCCTCCAGCCCCCTGCCATGCCCAGGGTTGCCCTGGCAACTGTTGCTGGCCCCCAAAGCGGAAGTGGGCGGGGCCTGACGCCATCCAGCACCCTGCCATGCTCAGGCTTGCCCTGGCAGCTGTTGCTGGGCCCTAAAGCGGAAGTGGGCGGGGCCTGGCGCCCTTAAGCCCCCTGCCATGCCCAGGGTTGCCCTGCCAACTGTTGCTGGCCTCCAAAGCGGATGTGGGCGGGGCCTGGCGCCCTCCAGCCCCCTGCCATGCCCAGCCATGCCCAAGCTTGCCCTGGCAACTGTTGCTGGGCCCCAAAGCGGAAGTGGGCGGGGCCTGGCGCCCTCCAGCCCCCTACCATGCCAAGGCTTGCCCTGGCAACTGTTGCTGGCCCCCAAAGCGGAAGTGGGCGGGGCCAGGCGCCCTCAAGCCCCCTGCCATGCCCAGGGTTTACCTGGCAACTGTTGCTGGCCTCCAAAGCGGAAGTGGGCGGGGCCTGGCGCCCTCCAGCCCCCTGCCATGCCCAGGCTTGCCCTTGCAACTGTTGCTGGGCCCAAAAGCGGAAGTGAGTGGGGCCTGGCGTCCTCCAGCCCCCTGCCATGCCAAGGCTTGCCCTGGCAACTGTTGCTGGGCCCCAAAGCGGAAGTGGGCGGGGCCAGGCGCTCTTAAGCCCCCTGCCATACCCAGGGTTGCCCTGACAACTGTTAGTGGCCTCCAAAGCGGAAGTGGGCGGGGCCTGGCGCCCTCCAGCCCCCAGTTATGCCCAGGCTTGCCCTTGCAACTGTTGCTGGCCCCCAAAGCGGAAGTGGGCGGGGCCTGGCACCCTCCAGCCCCCTGCTGTGCCCAAGCTTGCCCTGGCAACTGTTGCTTTCCTCCAAAGCGGATGTGGGCGGGGCCTGGCGCCCTCCAGCCCCCTGCCATGCCCAGCCATGCCCAAGCTTGCCCTGGCAACTGTTGCTGGCCTCCAAAGCGGATGTGGGCGGGGCCTGGCGCCTTCAAGCCCCCTGCCATGCCCAGGGTTTACCTGGCAACTGTTGCTGGGCCGCAAAGCGGAAGTGGGCGGGGCCTGGCGCCTTCAAGCCCCCTGCCATGCCCAGGGTTTACCTGGCAACTGTTGCTGGCCTCCAAAGCGGAAGTGGGCGGGGCCTGGCGCCCTCCAGCCCCCAGTTATGCCCAGGCTTGCCCTTGCAACTGTTGCTGGCCCCCAAAGCGGAAGTGGGCGGGGCCTGGCACCCTCCAGCCCCCTGCTGTGCCCAAGCTTGCCCTGGCAACTGTTGCTTTCCTCCAAAGCGGATGTGGGCGGGGCCTGGCGCCCTCCAGCCCCCTGCCATGCCCTGCCATACCCAGGGTTGCCCTGACAACTGTTAGTGGCCTCCAAAGCGGAAGTGGGCGGGGCCTGGCGCCCTCCAGCCCCCTGCCATGCCAAGGCTTGCCCTGGCAACTGTTGCTGG
This sequence comes from Crinia signifera, assembly GCF_055691185.1. Lineage (NCBI taxonomy): Eukaryota > Metazoa > Chordata > Amphibia > Anura > Myobatrachidae > Crinia > Crinia signifera. The sequence continues at coordinate 60,845 of NW_028142285.1, read as the reverse complement.
GCCCCAAAGCGGAAGTGGGCGGGGCCTGGCACCCTCCAGCCCCCTGCTGTGCCCAAGCTTGCCCTGGCAACTGTTGCTGGGCCCCAAAGCGGAAGTGGGCGGAACCTGGCGCCATCCAGCCCCCTGCCATGCCCAGGCTTGCCCTGGCAACTGTTGCTGGCCTCCAAAGCGTAAGTGGGCGGGGCCAGGCGCCCTCAAGCCCCCTGCCATGCCCAGGGTTGCCCTGGCAACTGTTGCTGGCCTCCAAAGCGGATGTGGGCGGGGCCTGGCGCCCTGCAGCCTCCTGCCATGCCCAGGCTTGCCCTGGCAACTGTTGCTGGGCCTCAAAGCGGAAGTGGGCGGGGCCATGAGCCCTCAAGCCCCCTGCCATGCCCAGGGTTTACCTGGCAACTGTTGCTGGGCTGCAAAGCGGAAGTGGGCGGGGCCTGGCGCCCTTCAGCCCCCTGCCATAACCAGCCATGCCCAGGCTTGCCCTGGCAACTGTTGCTGGGCCCCAAAGCGGAAGTGGGCGGGGCCTGGCGCCCTCCAGCCCCCTACCATGCCCAGGCTTGCCCTGGCAACTGTTGCTGGCCCCCAAAGCGGAAGTGGGCGGGGCCAGGCGCCTTCAAGCCCACTGTCATGCCCAGGGTTGCCCTGGCAACTGTTGCTGGCCCCCAAAGCGGAAGTGGACGGGGCCAGGCGCCTTCAAGCCCACTGTCATGCCCAGGGTTGCCCTGGCAACTGTTGCTGGCCCCCAAAGCGGAAGTGGACGGGGCCAGGCGCCCTCAAGCCCCCTGCCATGCCCAGGGTTTCCCTGGCAACTGTTGCTGGCCTCCAAAGCGGATGTGGGCGGGGCCTGGCGCCCTCCAGCCCCCTGCCATGCCCAGGCTTGCCCTGGCAACTGTTGCTGGGCCCAAAAGCGGAAGTGGGTGGGGCCTGGCGTCCTCCAGCCCCCTGCCATGCCCAGCCATACCCAGGCTTGCCCTGGCATCTGTTGCTGGGCCCAAAAGCGGAAGTGGGCGGGGCCTGGCGTCCTCCAGCCCCCTGCCATGCCCAGGGTTGCCCTGGCAACTGTTGCTGGGCCCCAAAGCGCAAGTGGGCGGGGCCTGGCGCCCTATAGCCCCCTGCCATGCCCAGCCATACCCAGGCTTGCCCTGGCATCTGTTGCTGGGCCCCAAAGCGGAAGTGGGCGGGGCCTGGCGCCCTCCAGCCCCCTGCCATGCCCAGCCATACCCAGGCTTGCCCTGGCAACTGTCGCTGGGCCCAAAAGCGGAAGTGGGCGGGGCCTGGCGTCCTCCAGCCCCTGCCATGCCCAGGCTTGCCCTGGCAACTGTTGCTGCCCCCAAAGCGGAAGTGGGCGGTGCCAGGCGCCCTTAAGCCCCCTGCTATGCCCAGGGTTGCCCTGGCAACTGTTGCTGGCCTCCAAAGCGGATATGGGCGGGGCCTAGCGCCCTCCAGCCCCCTGCCATGCCCAGCCATGCCCAGGCTTGCCCTGGCAACTGTTGTTGGCCTCCAAAGCGGATGTGGGCGGGGCCTGGCGCCCTCCAGCCCCCTGCCATGCCCAGGCTTGCCCTGGCAACTGTTGATGGCCCCCAAAGCGGAAGTGGGCGGTGCCAGGCGCCTTCAAGCCCACTGCCATGCCCAGGCTTGCCCTGGCAACTGTTGCTGGCCTCCAAAGCGGAAGTGGGCGGGGCCAGGCGCCCTCAAGCCCCCTGCCATGCCCAGGGTTTACCTGGCAACTGTTGCTGGCCTCCAAAGCGGAAGTGGGCGGGGCCTGGCGCCCTCCAGCCCCCTTCCATGCCCAGGCTTGCCCTTGCAACTGTTGCTGGGCCCCAAAAGCGGAAGTGAGTGGGGCCTGGCGTCCTCCAGCCCCCTGCCATGCCAAGGCTTGCCCTGGCAACTGTTGCTGGGCCCCAAAGCGGAAGTGGGCGGGGCCAGGCGCTCTTAAGCCCCCTGCCATACCCAGGGTTGCCCTGACAACTGTTAGTGGCCTCCAAAGCGGAAGTGGGCGGGGCCTGGCGCCCTCCAGCCCCCAGTTATGCCCAGGCTTGCCCTGGCAACTGTTGCTGGGCCCCAAAGCGGAAGTGGGCGGAACCTGGCGCCATCCAGCCCCCTGCCATGCCCAGGCTTGCCCTGGCAACTGTTGCTGGGCCCCAAAGCGGAAGTGGGCGGGGCCAGGCGCCCTCAAGCCCCCTGCCATGCCCAGGGTTACCCTGGCAACTGTTGCTGGGCCCCAAAGCGGAAGTGGGCGGGGCCAGGAGCCCTCAAGCCCCCTGCCATGCCCAGGGTTGCCCTGGCAACTGTTGCTGGCCCCCAAAGCGGAAGTGGGCGGGGCCAGGCGCCCTAAAGCCCCCTGCTATGCCCAGGGTTGCCCTGGCAACTGTTGCTGGGCCCAAAAGCGGAAGTGGGCGGGGCCAGGAGCCCTCAAGCCCCCTGCCATGCCCAGGGTTGCCCTGACAACTGTTGCTGGCCCCCAAAGCGGAAGTGGGCGGGGCCAGGCGCCCTTAAGACCCTGCTACGCCCAGGGTTGCCCTGGCAACTGTTTCTGGGCCCAAAAGCGGATGTGGGTGGGGCCTGGCGCCATCCAGCCCCCTGCCATGCCCAGCCATGCCCAGGAATGCCCTGGCAACTGTTGCTGTTTCCCAAAGCGGAAGTGGGCAAAGCCTGGCGCCCTCCAGCCCTCTGCCATGCTCAGGCTTGCCCTGGCAACTGTTGCTGGGCCCTAAAGCGGAAGTGGGCGGGGCTTGGCGCCATCCAGCACCCTGCCATGCCCAAGGTTGCCCTGGCAACTGTTGCTGGCCCCTAAAGCGGAAGTGGGCGGGGCCAGGCGTCCTCCAGCCCCCTGCCATGCCCAGGCTTGCCCTGGCAACTGTTGCTGGGCCCCAAAGCCTAAGTGGGCGGGGCCAGGAGCCCTCAAGCCCCCTACCATGCCCAGGGTTGCCCTGGCAACTGTTGCTGGCCCCCAAAGCGGAAGTGGGTGGGGCCTGGCGTCCTCCAGCCCCCTGCCATGCCCAGGGTTGCCCTGGCAACTGTTGCTGGCCTCCAAAGCGGATGTGGGTGGGGCCTGGCGCCCTCCAGCCCCCTGCCATGCCCAGCCATGCCCAGGCTTGCTCTGGCAACTGTTGCTGGCCTCCAAAGCGGATGTGGGTGGGGCCTGGCGCCATCCAGCCCCTTGCCATGCCCAGCCATGCCTAGGATTGCCCTGGCAACTGTTGCTGTTCCCCAAAGCGGAAGTGGGCAGGGCCTGGCGCCCTACAGCCCCCTGCCATGCTCAGGCTTGCCCTGGCAACTGTTGCTGGGCCTTAAAGCGGAAGTGGGCGGGGCCTGGCGCCCTCCAGCCCCCAGTTATGCCCAGGCTTGCCCTGGCAACTGTTGCTGGCCCCCAAAGCGGATGTGGGCGGGGCCTGGCGCCCTCCAGCCCCCTGCCATGCCCAGCCATGCCCAGGGTTGCCCTGGCAACTGTTGCTGTTCCCCAAAGCGGATGTGGGCAGGGCCTGGCGCCATCCAGCCCCCTGCCATGCCCAGGCTTGCCCAGGCTTGCCCTGGCAACTGTTGCTGGCCCCCAAAGCGGAAGTGGGCGGGGCCAGGCGCCTTCAAAGCCACTGTCATGCCCAGGGTTGCCCTGGCAACTGTTGCTGGCCCCAAATCGGAAGTGGGCGGGGCCAGGCGCCCTCCAGCCCCCTGCCTTGCCCAGTGTTGCCCTAGCAACTGTTGCTGGCCTCCAAAGCGGATGTGGGCGGGGCCTGGCGCCATCCAGCCCCCTGCCATGCCCAGCCATACCCAGGCTTGCCCTTGCAACTGTTGCTAGGCCCAAAAGCGGAAGTGTGCGGGGCCTGGCGTCCTCCAGCCCCCTGCCATGCCCAGGGTTGCCCTGGCAACTGTTGCTGGCCTCCAAAGCGGATGTGGGCGGGGCCTGGCGCCCTCCAGCCCCCTGCCATGCCCAGGCTTGCCCTGGCAACTGTTGCTGGGCCCAAAAGCGGAAGTGGGTGGGGCCTGGCGTCCTCCAGCCCCCTGCCATGCCCAGGCTTGCCCTGGCAACTGTTGCTGGGCCCCAAAGCGGAAGTGGGCGGGGCCTGGCGCCCTCCAGCCCCCTGCCATGCCCAGCCATACCCAGGCTCACCCTGGCATCTGTTGCTGGGCCCAAAAGCGGAAGTGGGCGGGGCCTGGCGTCCTCCAGCCCCCTGCCATGCCCATGGTTGCCCTGGCAACTGTTGCTGGGCCCCAAAGCGGAAGTGGGCGGGGCCAGGTGCCCTCAAGCCCCCTGCCATGCCCAGGGTTGCCCCAACTGTTGCTGGCCCCCAAAGCGGAAGTGGGCGGGGCCAGGCGCCCTTAAGCCCCCTGCTATGCCCAGGGTTGCCCTGGCAACTGTTGCTGGGCCCAAAAGCGAAAGTGGGCGGGGCCAGGAGCCCTCAAGCCCCCTGCCATGCCCAGGGTTGCCCTGGCAACTGTTGCTGGCCCCCAAAGCGGAAGTGGGCGGGGCCAGGCGCCATCCAGCCCCCTGCCATGCCCAGCCATACCCAGGCTTGCCCTTGCAACTGTTGCTAGGCCCAAAAGCGGAAGTGTGCGGGGCCTGGCGTCCTCCAGCCCCCTGCCATGCCCAGGGTTGCCCTGGCAACTGTTGCTGGCCTCCAAAGCGGATGTGGGCGGGGCCTGGCGCCCTCCAGCCCCCTGCCTTGCCCAGTGTTGCCCTAGCAACTGTTGCTGGCCTCCAAAGCGGATGTGGGCGGGGCCTGGCGCCATCCAGCCCCCTGCCATGCCCAGCCATACCCAGGCTTGCCCTTGCAACTGTTGCTAGGCCCAAAAGCGGATGTGGGCGGGGCCTGGCGCCCTCCAGCCCCCTGCCTTGCCCAGGGTTGCCCTGGCAACTGTTGCTGGCCTCCAAAGCGGATGTGGGCGGGGCCTGGCGCCATCCAGCCCCCTGCCATGCCCAGCCATACCCAGGCTTGCCCTTGCAACTGTTGCTGGCCTCCAAAGCGGATGTGGGCGGGGCCTGGCGCCCTCCAGCCCCCTGCCTTGCCCAGGGTTGCCCTGGCAACTGTTGCTGGCCTCCAAAGCGGATGTGGGTGGGGCCTGGCGCCCTCCAGCCCCCTGCCATGCCCAGGCGTGCCCTGGCAACTGTTGCTGGCCCCCAAAGCGGAAGTGGGCGGTGCCAGGCGCCTTCAAGCCCACTGCCATGCCCAGGGTTGCCCTGCCAACTGTTGCTGGCCTCCAAAGCGGATGTGGGCGGGGCCTGGCGCCCTCCAGCCCCCTGCCATGCCCAGCCATGCCCAAGCTTGCCCTGGTGTTGCTGGCCTCCAAAGCGGATGTGGGCGGGGCCTGGCGCCCTCCAGCCTCCAGCAATGCCCAGGCTTGCCCTGGCAACTGTTGCTGGGCCCCAAAGCGGAAGTGGGCGGGGCCAGGAGCCCTCAAGCCCCCTGCCATGCCCAGGGTTGCCCTGGCAACTGTTGCTGTTCCCAAAAGCGGAATTGGGCAGGGCCTGGCGCCCTCCAGCCCCCTGCCATGCCCAGGGTTGCCCTGGCAACTGTTGCTGGCCCCCAAAGCGGAAGTGGGCGGGGCCTGACGCCATCCAGCACCCTGCCATGCTCAGGCTTGCCCTGGCAGCTGTTGCTGGGCCCTAAAGCGGAAGTGGGCGGGGCCTGGCGCCCTTAAGCCCCCTGCCATGCCCAGGGTTGCCCTGCCAACTGTTGCTGGCCTCCAAAGCGGATGTGGGCGGGGCCTGGCGCCCTCCAGCCCCCTGCCATGCCCAGCCATGCCCAAGCTTGCCCTGGCAACTGTTGCTGGGCCCCAAAGCGGAAGTGGGCGGGGCCTGGCGCCCTCCAGCCCCCTACCATGCCAAGGCTTGCCCTGGCAACTGTTGCTGGCCCCCAAAGCGGAAGTGGGCGGGGCCAGGCGCCCTCAAGCCCCCTGCCATGCCCAGGGTTTACCTGGCAACTGTTGCTGGCCTCCAAAGCGGAAGTGGGCGGGGCCTGGCGCCCTCCAGCCCCCTGCCATGCCCAGGCTTGCCCTTGCAACTGTTGCTGGGCCCAAAAGCGGAAGTGAGTGGGGCCTGGCGTCCTCCAGCCCCCTGCCATGCCAAGGCTTGCCCTGGCAACTGTTGCTGGGCCCCAAAGCGGAAGTGGGCGGGGCCAGGCGCTCTTAAGCCCCCTGCCATACCCAGGGTTGCCCTGACAACTGTTAGTGGCCTCCAAAGCGGAAGTGGGCGGGGCCTGGCGCCCTCCAGCCCCCAGTTATGCCCAGGCTTGCCCTTGCAACTGTTGCTGGCCCCCAAAGCGGAAGTGGGCGGGGCCTGGCACCCTCCAGCCCCCTGCTGTGCCCAAGCTTGCCCTGGCAACTGTTGCTTTCCTCCAAAGCGGATGTGGGCGGGGCCTGGCGCCCTCCAGCCCCCTGCCATGCCCAGCCATGCCCAAGCTTGCCCTGGCAACTGTTGCTGGCCTCCAAAGCGGATGTGGGCGGGGCCTGGCGCCTTCAAGCCCCCTGCCATGCCCAGGGTTTACCTGGCAACTGTTGCTGGGCCGCAAAGCGGAAGTGGGCGGGGCCTGGCGCCTTCAAGCCCCCTGCCATGCCCAGGGTTTACCTGGCAACTGTTGCTGGCCTCCAAAGCGGAAGTGGGCGGGGCCTGGCGCCCTCCAGCCCCCAGTTATGCCCAGGCTTGCCCTTGCAACTGTTGCTGGCCCCCAAAGCGGAAGTGGGCGGGGCCTGGCACCCTCCAGCCCCCTGCTGTGCCCAAGCTTGCCCTGGCAACTGTTGCTTTCCTCCAAAGCGGATGTGGGCGGGGCCTGGCGCCCTCCAGCCCCCTGCCATGCCCTGCCATACCCAGGGTTGCCCTGACAACTGTTAGTGGCCTCCAAAGCGGAAGTGGGCGGGGCCTGGCGCCCTCCAGCCCCCTGCCATGCCAAGGCTTGCCCTGGCAACTGTTGCTGGGCCCCAAAGCGGAAGTGGGCGGGGCCTGGCACCCTCCAGCCCCCTGCTGTGCCCAAGCTTGCCCTGGCAACTGTTGCTGGGCCCCAAAGCGGAAGTGGGCGGAACCTGGCGCCATCCAGCCCCCTGCCATGCCCAGGCTTGCCCTGGCAACTGTTGCTGGCCTCCAAAGCGTAAGTGGGCGGGGCCAGGCGCCCTCAAGCCCCCTGCCATGCCCAGGGTTGCCCTGGCAACTGTTGCTGGCCTCCAAAGCGGATGTGGGCGGGGCCTGGCGCCCTGCAGCCTCCTGCCATGCCCAGGCTTGCCCTGGCAACTGTTGCTGGGCCTCAAAGCGGAAGTGGGCGGGGCCATGAGCCCTCAAGCCCCCTGCCATGCCCAGGGTTTACCTGGCAACTGTTGCTGGGCTGCAAAGCGGAAGTGGGCGGGGCCTGGCGCCCTTCAGCCCCCTGCCATAACCAGCCATGCCCAGGCTTGCCCTGGCAACTGTTGCTGGGCCCCAAAGCGGAAGTGGGCGGGGCCTGGCGCCCTCCAGCCCCCTACCATGCCCAGGCTTGCCCTGGCAACTGTTGCTGGCCCCCAAAGCGGAAGTGGGCGGGGCCAGGCGCCTTCAAGCCCACTGTCATGCCCAGGGTTGCCCTGGCAACTGTTGCTGGCCCCCAAAGCGGAAGTGGACGGGGCCAGGCGCCTTCAAGCCCACTGTCATGCCCAGGGTTGCCCTGGCAACTGTTGCTGGCCCCCAAAGCGGAAGTGGACGGGGCCAGGCGCCCTCAAGCCCCCTGCCATGCCCAGGGTTTCCCTGGCAACTGTTGCTGGCCTCCAAAGCGGATGTGGGCGGGGCCTGGCGCCCTCCAGCCCCCTGCCATGCCCAGGCTTGCCCTGGCAACTGTTGCTGGGCCCAAAAGCGGAAGTGGGTGGGGCCTGGCGTCCTCCAGCCCCCTGCCATGCCCAGCCATACCCAGGCTTGCCCTGGCATCTGTTGCTGGGCCCAAAAGCGGAAGTGGGCGGGGCCTGGCGTCCTCCAGCCCCCTGCCATGCCCAGGGTTGCCCTGGCAACTGTTGCTGGGCCCCAAAGCGCAAGTGGGCGGGGCCTGGCGCCCTATAGCCCCCTGCCATGCCCAGCCATACCCAGGCTTGCCCTGGCATCTGTTGCTGGGCCCCAAAGCGGAAGTGGGCGGGGCCTGGCGCCCTCCAGCCCCCTGCCATGCCCAGCCATACCCAGGCTTGCCCTGGCAACTGTCGCTGGGCCCAAAAGCGGAAGTGGGCGGGGCCTGGCGTCCTCCAGCCCCTGCCATGCCCAGGCTTGCCCTGGCAACTGTTGCTGCCCCCAAAGCGGAAGTGGGCGGTGCCAGGCGCCCTTAAGCCCCCTGCTATGCCCAGGGTTGCCCTGGCAACTGTTGCTGGCCTCCAAAGAGGATATGGGCGGGGCCTAGCGCCCTCCAGCCCCCTGCCATGCCCAGCCATGCCCAGGCAACTGTTGCTGGGCCCCAAAGCGGAAGTGGGCGGGGCCTGGCGCCCTCCAGCCCCCTGCCATGCCCAAGGTTGCCCTTCCAACTGTTGCTGGCCCCCAAAGCGGAAGTGGGCGGGGCCAGGCGCCCTTAAGCCCCCTGCTATGCCCAGGGTTGCCCTGGCAACTGTTGCTGGGCCCAAAAGCGGAAATGGGCGGGGCCAGGAGCCCTCAAGCCCCCTGCCATGCCCAGGGTTGCCCTGGCAACTGTTGCTGGCCCCCAAAGCGGAAGTGGGCGGGGCCAGGCGCCCTCAAGCCCCCTGCCATGCCCAGGGTTTACCTGGCAACTGTTGCTGGCCTCCAAAGCGGAAGTGGGCGGGGCCTGGCGCCCTCCAGCCCCCTTCCATGCCCAGGCTTGCCCTTGCAACTGTTGCTGGGCCCCAAAAGCGGAAGTGAGTGGGGCCTGGCGTCCTCCAGCCCCCTGCCATGCCAAGGCTTGCCCTGGCAACTGTTGCTGGGCCCCAAAGCGGAAGTGGGCGGGGCCAGGCGCTCTTAAGCCCCCTGCCATACCCAGGGTTGCCCTGACAACTGTTAGTGGCCTCCAAAGCGGAAGTGGGCGGGGCCTGGCGCCCTCCAGCCCCCAGTTATGCCCAGGCTTGCCCTGGCAACTGTTGCTGGGCCCCAAAGCGGAAGTGGGCGGAACCTGGCGCCATCCAGCCCCCTGCCATGCCCAGGCTTGCCCTGGCAACTGTTGCTGGGCCCCAAAGCGGAAGTGGGCGGGGCCAGGCGCCCTCAAGCCCCCTGCCATGCCCAGGGTTACCCTGGCAACTGTTGCTGGGCCCCAAAGCGGAAGTGGGCGGGGCCAGGAGCCCTCAAGCCCCCTGCCATGCCCAGGGTTGCCCTGGCAACTGTTGCTGGCCCCCAAAGCGGAAGTGGGCGGGGCCAGGCGCCCTAAAGCCCCCTGCTATGCCCAGGGTTGCCCTGGCAACTGTTGCTGGGCCCAAAAGCGGAAGTGGGCGGGGCCAGGAGCCCTCAAGCCCCCTGCCATGCCCAGGGTTGCCCTGACAACTGTTGCTGGCCCCCAAAGCGGAAGTGGGCGGGGCCAGGCGCCCTTAAGACCCTGCTACGCCCAGGGTTGCCCTGGCAACTGTTTCTGGGCCCAAAAGCGGATGTGGGTGGGGCCTGGCGCCATCCAGCCCCCTGCCATGCCCAGCCATGCCCAGGAATGCCCTGGCAACTGTTGCTGTTTCCCAAAGCGGAAGTGGGCAAAGCCTGGCGCCCTCCAGCCCTCTGCCATGCTCAGGCTTGCCCTGGCAACTGTTGCTGGGCCCCAAAGCGGAAGTGGGCGGAACCTGGCGCCATCCAGCCCCCTGCCATGCCCAGGCTTGCCCTGGCAACTGTTGCTGGCCTCCAAAGCGTAAGTGGGCGGGGCCAGGCGCCCTCAAGCCCCCTGCCATGCCCAGGGTTGCCCTGGCAACTGTTGCTGGCCTCCAAAGCGGATGTGGGCGGGGCCTGGCGCCCTCAAGCCCCCTGCCATGCCCAGGGTTTACCTGGCAACTGTTGCTGGGCTGCAAAGCGGAAGTGGGCGGGGCCTGGCGCCCTTCAGCCCCCTGCCATAACCAGCCATGCCCAGGCTTGCCCTGGCAACTGTTGCTGGGCCCCAAAGCGGAAGTGGGCGGGGCCTGGCGCCCTCCAGCCCCCTACCATGCCCAGGCTTGCCCTGGCAACTGTTGCTGGCCCCCAAAGCGGAAGTGGGCGGGGCCAGGCGCCTTCAAGCCCACTGTCATGCCCAGGGTTGCCCTGGCAACTGTTGCTGGCCCCCAAAGCGGAAGTGGACGGGGCCAGGCGCCTTCAAGCCCACTGTCATGCCCAGGGTTGCCCTGGCAACTGTTGCTGGCCCCCAAAGCGGAAGTGGACGGGGCCAGGCGCCCTCAAGCCCCCTGCCATGCCCAGGGTTTCCCTGGCAACTGTTGCTGGCCTCCAAAGCGGATGTGGGCGGGGCCTGGCGCCCTCCAGCCCCCTGCCATGCCCAGGCTTGCCCTGGCAACTGTTGCTGGGCCCAAAAGCGGAAGTGGGTGGGGCCTGGCGTCCTCCAGCCCCCTGCCATGCCCAGCCATACCCAGGCTTGCCCTGGCATCTGTTGCTGGGCCCAAAAGCGGAAGTGGGCGGGGCCTGGCGTCCTCCAGCCCCCTGCCATGCCCAGGGTTGCCCTGGCAACTGTTGCTGGGCCCCAAAGCGCAAGTGGGCGGGGCCTGGCGCCCTATAGCCCCCTGCCATGCCCAGCCATACCCAGGCTTGCCCTGGCATCTGTTGCTGGGCCCCAAAGCGGAAGTGGGCGGGGCCTGGCGCCCTCCAGCCCCCTGCCATGCCCAGCCATACCCAGGCTTGCCCTGGCAACTGTCGCTGGGCCCAAAAGCGGAAGTGGGCGGGGCCTGGCGTCCTCCAGCCCCTGCCATGCCCAGGCTTGCCCTGGCAACTGTTGCTGCCCCCAAAGCGGAAGTGGGCGGTGCCAGGCGCCCTTAAGCCCCCTGCCATGCCCAGCCATGCCCAGGCTTGCCCTGGCAACTGTTGTTGGCCTCCAAAGAGGATATGGGCGGGGCCTAGCGCCCTCCAGCCCCCTGCCATGCCCAGCCATGCCCAGGCTTGCCCTGGCAACTGTTGTTGGCCTCCAAAGCGGATGTGGGCGGGGCCTGGCGCCCTCCAGCCCCCTGCCATGCCCAGGCTTGCCCTGGCAACTGTTGATGGCCCCCAAAGCGGAAGTGGGCGGTGCCAGGCGCCTTCAAGCCCACTGCCATGCCCAGGCTTGCCCTGGCAACTGTTGCTGGCCTCCAAAGCGGAAGTGGGCGGGGCCAGGCGCCCTCAAGCCCCCTGCCATGCCCAGGGTTTACCTGGCAACTGTTGCTGGCCTCCAAAGCGGAAGTGGGCGGGGCCTGGCGCCCTCCAGCCCCCTTCCATGCCCAGGCTTGCCCTTGCAACTGTTGCTGGGCCCCAAAAGCGGAAGTGAGTGGGGCCTGGCGTCCTCCAGCCCCCTGCCATGCCAAGGCTTGCCCTGGCAACTGTTGCTGGGCCCCAAAGCGGAAGTGGGCGGGGCCAGGCGCTCTTAAGCCCCCTGCCATACCCAGGGTTGCCCTGACAACTGTTAGTGGCCTCCAAAGCGGAAGTGGGCGGGGCCTGGCGCCCTCCAGCCCCCAGTTATGCCCAGGCTTGCCCTGGCAACTGTTGCTGGGCCCCAAAGCGGAAGTGGGCGGAACCTGGCGCCATCCAGCCCCCTGCCATGCCCAGGCTTGCCCTGGCAACTGTTGCTGGGCCCCAAAGCGGAAGTGGGCGGGGCCAGGCGCCCTCAAGCCCCCTGCCATGCCCAGGGTTACCCTGGCAACTGTTGCTGGGCCCCAAAGCGGAAGTGGGCGGGGCCAGGAGCCCTCAAGCCCCCTGCCATGCCCAGGGTTGCCCTGGCAACTGTTGCTGGCCCCCAAAGCGGAAGTGGGCGGGGCCAGGCGCCCTAAAGCCCCCTGCTATGCCCAGGGTTGCCCTGGCAACTGTTGCTGGGCCCAAAAGCGGAAGTGGGCGGGGCCAGGAGCCCTCAAGCCCCCTGCCATGCCCAGGGTTGCCCTGACAACTGTTGCTGGCCCCCAAAGCGGAAGTGGGCGGGGCCAGGCGCCCTTAAGACCCTGCTACGCCCAGGGTTGCCCTGGCAACTGTTTCTGGGCCCAAAAGCGGATGTGGGTGGGGCCTGGCGCCATCCAGCCCCCTGCCATGCCCAGCCATGCCCAGGAATGCCCTGGCAACTGTTGCTGTTTCCCAAAGCGGAAGTGGGCAAAGCCTGGCGCCCTCCAGCCCTCTGCCATGCTCAGGCTTGCCCTGGCAACTGTTGCTGGGCCCTAAAGCGGAAGTGGGCGGGGCTTGGCGCCATCCAGCACCCTGCCATGCCCAAGGTTGCCCTGGCAACTGTTGCTGGCCCCTAAAGCGGAAGTGGGCGGGGCCAGGCGTCCTCCAGCCCCCTGCCATGCCCAGGCTTGCCCTGGCAACTGTTGCTGGGCCCCAAAGCCTAAGTGGGCGGGGCCAGGAGCCCTCAAGCCCCCTACCATGCCCAGGGTTGCCCTGGCAACTGTTGCTGGCCCCCAAAGCGGAAGTGGGTGGGGCCTGGCGTCCTCCAGCCCCCTGCCATGCCCAGGGTTGCCCTGGCAACTGTTGCTGGCCTCCAAAGCGGATGTGGGTGGGGCCTGGCGCCCTCCAGCCCCCTGCCATGCCCAGCCATGCCCAGGCTTGCTCTGGCAACTGTTGCTGGCCTCCAAAGCGGATGTGGGTGGGGCCTGGCGCCATCCAGCCCCTTGCCATGCCCAGCCATGCCTAGGATTGCCCTGGCAACTGTTGCTGTTCCCCAAAGCGGAAGTGGGCAGGGCCTGGCGCCCTACAGCCCCCTGCCATGCTCAGGCTTGCCCTGGCAACTGTTGCTGGGCCTTAAAGCGGAAGTGGGCGGGGCCTGGCGCCCTCCAGCCCCCAGTTATGCCCAGGCTTGCCCTGGCAACTGTTGCTGGCCCCCAAAGCGGATGTGGGCGGGGCCTGGCGCCCTCCAGCCCCCTGCCATGCCCAGCCATGCCCAGGGTTGCCCTGGCAACTGTTGCTGTTCCCCAAAGCGGATGTGGGCAGGGCCTGGCGCCATCCAGCCCCCTGCCATGCCCAGGCTTGCCCAGGCTTGCCCTGGCAACTGTTGCTGGCCCCCAAAGCGGAAGTGGGCGGGGCCAGGCGCCTTCAAAGCCACTGTCATGCCCAGGGTTGCCCTGGCAACTGTTGCTGGCCCCAAATCGGAAGTGGGCGGGGCCAGGCGCCCTCCAGCCCCCTGCCTTGCCCAGTGTTGCCCTAGCAACTGTTGCTGGCCTCCAAAGCGGATGTGGGCGGGGCCTGGCGCCATCCAGCCCCCTGCCATGCCCAGCCATACCCAGGCTTGCCCTTGCAACTGTTGCTAGGCCCAAAAGCGGAAGTGTGCGGGGCCTGGCGTCCTCCAGCCCCCTGCCATGCCCAGGGTTGCCCTGGCAACTGTTGCTGGCCTCCAAAGCGGATGTGGGCGGGGCCTGGCGCCCTCCAGCCCCCTGCCATGCCCAGGCTTGCCCTGGCAACTGTTGCTGGGCCCAAAAGCGGAAGTGGGTGGGGCCTGGCGTCCTCCAGCCCCCTGCCATGCCCAGGCTTGCCCTGGCAACTGTTGCTGGGCCCCAAAGCGGAAGTGGGCGGGGCCTGGCGCCCTCCAGCCCCCTGCCATGCCCAGCCATACCCAGGCTCACCCTGGCATCTGTTGCTGGGCCCAAAAGCGGAAGTGGGCGGGGCCTGGCGTCCTCCAGCCCCCTGCCATGCCCATGGTTGCCCTGGCAACTGTTGCTGGGCCCCAAAGCGGAAGTGGGCGGGGCCAGGTGCCCTCAAGCCCCCTGCCATGCCCAGGGTTGCCCCAACTGTTGCTGGCCCCCAAAGCGGAAGTGGGCGGGGCCAGGCGCCCTTAAGCCCCCTGCTATGCCCAGGGTTGCCCTGGCAACTGTTGCTGGGCCCAAAAGCGAAAGTGGGCGGGGCCAGGAGCCCTCAAGCCCCCTGCCATGCCCAGGGTTGCCCTGGCAACTGTTGCTGGCCCCCAAAGCGGAAGTGGGCGGGGCCAGGCGCCCTTAAGCCCCCTGCTATGCCCAGGGTTGCCCTGGCAACTGTTGCTGGGCCCAAAAGCGGATGTGGGTGGGGCCTGGCGCCCTCCAGCCCCCTGCCATGCCCAGTCATGCCCAGGGTTGCCATGGCAACTGTTGCCCTCCAGCCTCCTGCCATGCCCAGCCATGCCCAGGCTTGCCCTGGCAACTGTTGCTGGCCTCCAAAGCGGATGTGGGCGGGGCCTGGCGCCATCCAGCCCCCTGCCATGCCCAGCCATGCCCAGGAATGCCCTGGCAACTGTTGCTGTTTCCCAAAGCGGAAGTGGGCAAAGCCTGGCGCCCTCCAGCCCCCTGCCATGCTCAGGCTTGCCCTGGCAACTGTTGCTGGGCCCTAAAGCGGAAGTGGGCGGGGCCTGGCGCCATCCAGCCCCCTGCCATGCCCAGGGTTGCCCTGGCAACTGTTGCTGGCCTCCAAAGCGGAAGTGGGCGGGGCCTGGCCTCCTCCAGCCCACTGCCATGCCCAGCCATACCCAGGCTTGCCCTGGAAACTGTTGCTGGCCACCAAAGCGGAAGTGGGCGGGGCCAGGCGCCTTCAAGCCCACTGCCATGCCCAGCAACTGTTGCTGGCCCACAAAGCAGAAGTGGGCGGGGCCTGGCGTCCTCCAGCCCCCTGCCATGCCCAGCCATACCCAGGCTTGCCCTGGCAACTGTTGCTGGGCCCAAAAGCGGAAGTGGGCGGGGCCTGGAGCCCTCAAGCCCCCTGCCATGCCCAGGGTTGACCTGACAACTGTTGCTAGCCTCCAAAGCGGATGTGGGTGGGGCCTGGCGCCCTCCAGCCCCCTGCCATTCCCAGGCTTGCCCTAGCAACTGTTGCTGGGCCCCAAAGCGGAAGTGGGCGGGTCCTGGCGCCCTCCAGCCCCCTGCCATGCCCAGCCATACCCAGGCTTGCCCTGGCAACTGTCGCTGGGCCCAAAAGCAGAAGTGGGCGGGGCCTGGCGTCCTCCAGCCCCCTGCCATGCCCAGGCTTACCCTGGCAACTGTTGCTGGCCCCAAATCGGAAGTGGGCGGGGCCAGGCGCCCTCCAGCCCCCTGCCATGCCCAGTGTTGCCCTAGCAACTGTTGCTCGCCTCCAAAGCGGATGTGGGCGGGGCCTGGCGCCCTCCAGCCCCCTGCCATGCCCAGCCATACCCAGGCTTGCCCTTGCAACTGTTGCTAGGCCCAAAAGCGGAAGTGTGCGGGGCCTGGCGTCCTCCAGCCCCCTGCCATGCCCAGGGTTGCCCTGGCAACTGTTGCTGGCCTCCAAAGCGGATGTGGGCGGGGACTAGCGCCCTCCAGCCCCCTGCCATGCCCAGCCATGCCCTAGCTTGCCCTGGCCACTGTTGCTGGCCTCCAAAGCGGATGTGGGCGGGGCCTGGCGCCCTCCAGCCCCCTGCCATGCCCAGGCTTGCCCTGGCAACTGTTGTTGGGCCCAAAAGCGGAAGTGGGTGGGGCCTGGCGTCCTCCAGCCCCCTGCCATGCCCAGGCTTGCCCTGGCAACTGTTACTGGGCCCCAAAGCAGAAGTGGGCGGTGCCTGGCGCCCTCCAGCCCCCTGCCATGCCCAGCCATGCCCAGGATTGCCCTGGCAACTGTTGCTGTTCCACAAAGCAGAAGTGGGCGGGGCCTGGCGTCCTCCAGCCCCCTGCCATGCCCAGCCATACCCAGGCTTGCCCTGGCATCTGTTGCTGGGCACCAAAGCGGAAGTGGGCGGGGCCAGGAGCCCTCAAGCCCCCTGCCATGCCCAGGGTTGCCTTGGCAACTGTTGCTGGCCCCCAAAGCGGAAGTGGGTGGGGCCTGGCATCCTCCAGCCCCCTGCCATGCCCAGGGTTGCCCTGGCAACTGTTGCTGGCCTCCAAAGCGGATGTGGGTGGGGCCTGGCGCCCTCCAGCCCCCTGCCATGCCCAGGCTTGCCCTGGCAACTGTTACTGGGCCCCAAAGCAGAAGTGGGCGGGGCCTGGCGCCCTCCAGCCCCCTGCCATGCCCAGCCATGCCCAGGATTGCCCTGGCAACTGTTGCTGTTCCCCAAAGCAGAAGTGGGCGGGGCCTGGCGTCCTCCAGCCCCCTGCCATGCCCAGCCATACCCAGGCTTGCCCTGGCATCTGTTGCTGGGCCCAAAAGCGGAAGTGGGCGGGGCCTGGCGTCCTCCAGCCCCCTGCCATGCCCAGGCTTGCCCTGGCAACTGTTGCTGGCCCCTAAAGCGGAAGTGGGCGGGGCCAGGCGCCCTTAAGCCCCCTGCTATGCCCAGGGTTGCCCTGGCAACTGTTGCTGGCCTCCAAAGCGGAAGTGGGCGGGGCCTGGCCTCCTCCAGCCCACTGCCATGCCCAGCCATACCCAGACTTGCCCTGGCAACTGTTGCTAGCCTCCAAAGCGAATGTGGGTGGGGCCTGGCGTCCTCCAGCCCCCTGCCATGCCCAGGGTTGCCCTGGCAACTGTTGCTGGCCTCCAAAGCGGATATGGGTGGGGCCTGGCGCCCTCCAGCCCCCTGCCATGCCCAGGCTTGCCCTGGCAACTGTTGCTGGCCCCCAAAGCGGAAGTGGGCGGGGCCAGGCGCCCTTAAGCCCCCTGCTATGCCCAGGGTTTTCCTGGCAACTGTTGCTGGCCTCCAAAGCGGAAGTGGGCGGGGCCTGGCCTCCTCCAGCCCCCTGCCATGCCCAGGGTTGCCCTGGCAACTGTTGCTGGCCTCCAAAGCGGAAGTGGGCGGAGCCTGGCCTCCTCCAGCCCCCTGTCATGCCTAGGGTTGCCCTGGCAACTGTTGCTGGCCTCGAAAGCGGAATTGGGCGGGGCCTGGCCTCCTCCAGCCCCCTGCCATGCCCAGGGTTGCCCTGGCAACTGTTGCTGGCCCCCAAAGCGGAAGTGGGCGGGGCCTGACGCCATCCAGCACCCTGCCATGCTCAGGCTTGCCCTGGCAACTGTTGCTGGGCCCTAAAGCGGAAGTGGGCGGGGCCTGGCGCCCTTAAGCCCCCTGCCATGCCCAGGGTTGCCCTGCCAACTGTTGCTGGCCTCCAAAGCGGATGTGGGCGGGGCCTGGCGCCCTCCAGCCCCCTGCCATGCCCAGCCATGCCCAAGCTTGCCCTGGCAACTGTTGCTGGGCCCCAAAGCGGAAGTGGGCGGGGCCTGGCGCCCTCCAGCCCCCTACCATGCCCAGGCTTGCCCTGGCAACTGTTGCTGGCCCCCAAAGCGGAAGTGGGCGGGGCCAGGCTCCTTAAAGCCCACTGTCATGCCCAGGGTTGCCCTGGCAACTGTTGCTGGCCCCCAAAGCGGAAGTGGACGGGGCCAGGCGCCCTCAAGCCCCCTGCCATGCCCAGGGTTGCCCTGGCAACTGTTGCTGGCCTCCAAAGCGGATGTGGGCGGGGCCTGGCGCCCTCCAGCCCCCTGCCATGCCCAGTCTTGCCCTGGCAACTGTTGCTGGGCCCAAAAGCGGAAGTGGGTGGGGCCTGGCGTCCTCCAGCCCCCTGCCATGCCCAGGCTTGCCCTGGCAACTGTTGCTGGGCCCCAAAGCAGAAGTGGGCGGGGCCTGGCGCCCACCAGCCTCCTGCCATGCCCAGCCTTGCCCAGGATTGCCCTGGCAACTGTTGCTGTTCCCCAAAGCGGAAGTGGGCGGGGCCTGGCGCCCTCCAGCCCCCAGTTATGCCCAGGTTTGCCCTTGCAACTGTTGCTGGCCCCCAAAGCGGAAGTGGGCGGGGCCTGGCACCCTCCAGCCCCCTGCTGTGCCCAGGTTTGCCCTGGCAACTGTTGCTGGCCCCCAAAGCGGAAGTGGGCGGGGCCTGACGCCATCCAGCACCCTGCCATGCTCAGGCTTGCCCTGGCAACTGTTGCTGGGCCCTAAAGCGGAAGTGGGCGGGGCCTGGCGCCCTTAAGCCCCCTGCCATGCCCAGGGTTGCCCTGCCAACTGTTGCTGGCCTCCAAAGCGGATGTGGGCGGGGCCTGGCGCCCTCCAGCCCCCTGCCATGCCCAGCCATGCCCAAACTTGCCCTGGCAACTGTTGCTGGCCTCCAAAGCGGATGTGGGCGGGGCCTTGCGCCCTCCAGCCTCCTGCCATGCCCAGGCTTACCCTGGCAACTGTTGCTGGGCCCCAAAGCGGAAGTGGGCGGGGCCAGGAGCCTTCAAGCCCCCTGCCATGCCCAGGATTTACCTGGCAACTGTTGCTGGCCTCCAAAGCGGAAGTGGGCGGGGCCTGGCGCCCTCCAGCCCCCTGCCATGCCCAGGCTTGCCCTTGCAACTGTTGCTGGGCCCAAAAGCGGAAGTGGGTGGGGCCTGGCGTCCTCCAGCCCCCTGCCATGCCAAGGCTTTCCCTGGCAACTGTTGCTGGGCCCCAAAGCGGAAGTGGGCGGGGCCAGGCGCTCTTAAGCCCCCTGCCATACCCAGGGTTGCCCTGACAACTGTTAGTGGCCTCCAAAGTGGAAGTGGGCGGGGCCTGGCGCCCTCCAGCCCCCAGTTATGCCCAGGCTTGCCCTTGCAACTGTTGCTGGCCCCCAAAGCGGAAGTGGGCGGGGCCTGGCACCCTCCAGCCCCCTGCTGTGCCCAAGCTTGCCCTGGCAACTGTTGCTGGGCCCCAAAGCGGAAGTGGGCGGAACCTTGCGCCATCCAGCCCCCTGCCATGCCCAGGCTTGCCCTGGCAACTGTTGCTGGCCTCCAAAGCGTAAGTGGGCGGGGCCAGGCGCCCTCAAGCCCCCTGCCATGCCCAGGGTTGCCCTGGCAACTGTTGCTGGCCTCCAAAGCGGATGTGGGCGGGGCCTGGCGCCCTCCAGCCCCCTGCCATGCCCAGCCATGCCCAAGCTTGCCCTGGCAACTGTTGCTGGCCTCCAAAGCGGATGTGGGCAGGGCCTGGCGCCATACAGCCCCCTGCCATGCCCAGGCTTGCCCTGGCAACTGTTGCTGGCCCCCAAAGCGGAAGTGGGCGGGGCCAGGCGCCTTCAAGCCCACTGTCATGCCCAGGGTTGCCCTGGCAACTGTTGCTGGCCCCCAAAGCGGAAGTGGACGGGGCCAGGCGCCTTCAAGCCCACTGTCATGCCCAGGGTTGCCCTGGCAACTGTTGCTGGCCCCCAAAGCGGAAGTGGACGGGGCCAGGCGCCCTCAAGCCCCCTGCCATGCCCAGGGTTGCCCAGGCTTGCCCTGGCAACTGTTGCTGGCCTCCAAAGCGGATGTGGGCGGGGCCTGGCGCCCTCCAGCCCCCAGTTATGCCCAGGGTTGCCCTGACAACTGTTGCTGGCCTCCAAAGCGGATGTGGGCGGGGCCTGGCGCCCTCCAGCCCCCTGCCATGCCCAGGCTTGCCCTGGCAACTGTTGCTGGGCCCAAAAGCGGAAGTGGGTGGGGCCTGGCGTCCTCCAGCCCCCTGCCATGCCCAGGCTTGCCCTGGCAACTGTTGCTGGGCCCCAAAGCGGAAGTGGGCGGGGCCTGGCGCCCTCCAGCCCCCTGCCATGCCCAGCCATACCCAGGCTTGCCCTGGCATCTGTTGCTGGGCCCAAAAGCGGAAGTGGGCGGGGCCTGGCGTCCTCCAGCCCCCTGCCATGCCCAGGGTTGCCCTGGCAACTGTTGCTGGGCCCCAAAGCGGAAGTGGGCGGGGCCAGGAGCCCTCAAGCACCCTGCCATGCCCATGGTTGCCCTTGCAACTGTTGCTGGCCCCCAAAGCGGAAGTGGGCGGGGCCAGGCGCCCTCAAGCCCCCTGCCATGCCCAGCCATGCCCAGGGTTGCCCTGGCAACTGTTGCTGGCCCCCAAATCGGAAGTGGGCGGGGCCAGGCGCCCTTAAGCCCCCTACTATGCCCAGGGTTGCCCTGGCAACTGTTGCTGGGTCCAAAAGCGGATGTGGGTGGGGCCAGGCGCCTTCAAGCCCACTGTCATGCCCAGGGTTGCCCTGGCAACTGTTGCTGGCCTCCAAAGCGGATGTGGGCGGGGCCTGGCGCCCTTTAGCCCCCTGCCATGCCCAGCCATGCCCAAGCTTGCCCTGGCAACTGTTGCTGGCCTCCAAAGCGGATGTGGGCGGGGCATGGCGCCCTCCAGCCCCCTGCCATGCCCAGGCTTGCCCTGGCAACTGTTGCTGGGCCCAAAAGCAGAAGTGGGCGGGGCCTGGCGCCCTCCAGCCCCCTGCCATGCCCAGCCATGCCCAGGATTGCCCTGGCAACTGTTGCTGTTCCCCAAAGCGGAAGTGGGCAGGGCCTGGCGCCCTCCAGCCCCCTGCCATGCTCAGGCTTGCCCTGGCAACTGTTGCTGGGCCCTATAGCGGAAGTGGGTGGGGCCTGGCGCCCTCCAGCCCCCTGCCATGCCCAGCCATACCCAGGCTTGCCCTGGCAACTGTCGCTGGGCCCAAAAGCGGAAGTGGGCGGGGCCTGGCGTCCTCCAGCCCCCTGCCATGCCCAGGCTTGCCCTGGCAACTGTTGCTGCCCCCCAAAGCGGAAGTGGGCGGTGCCAGGCACCCTCAAGCCCCCTGCCATGCCCAGGGTTGCCCTGCCAACTGTTGCTGGCCTCCAAAGCGGATGTGGGCGGGGCCTGGCGCCCTCCAGCCCCCTGCCATGCCCAGCCATGCCCAAGCTTGCCCTGGCAACTGTTGCTGGCCTCCAAAGCGGATGTGGGCAGGGCCTGGCGCCCTCCAGCCTCCTGCCATGCCCAGGCTTGCCCTGGCAACTGTTGCTGGGCCCCAAAGCGGAAGTGGGCGGGGCCAGGAGCCCTCAAGCCCCCTGCCATGCCCAGGGTTGCCCTGGCAACTGTTGCTGGCCTCCAAAGCGGATGTGGGTGGGGCCTGGCGCCCTCCAGCCCCCTGCCATGCCCAGGCTTGCCCTGGCAACTGTTGCTGGCCCCTAAAGCGGAAGTGGGCGGGGCCAGGCGCCCTTAAGCCCCCTGCTATGCCCAGGGTTGCCCTGGCAACTGTTGCTGGCCTCCAAAGCGGATGTGGGTGGGGCCAGGCGCCTTCAAGCCCACTGCCATGCCCAGGGTTGCCCTGCCAACTGTTGCTGGCCTCCAAAGCGGATGTGGGCGGGGCCTGGCGCCCTCCAGCCCCCTGCCATGCCCAGCCATGCCCAAGCTTGCCCTGCCAACTGTTGCTGGCCTCCAAAGCGAATGTGGGCGGGGCCTGGCACCCTCCAGCCTCCTGCCATGCCCAGGCTTGCACTGGCAACTGTTGCTGGGCCCAAAAGCGGATGTGGGTGGGGCCTGGCGCCATCCAGCCCCCTGCCATGCCCAGCCATGCCCAGGAATGCCCTGGCAACTGTTGCTGTTTCCCAAAGCGGAAGTGGGCAAAGCCTGGCGCCCTCCAGCCCTCTGCCATGCTCAGGCTTGCCCTGGCAACTGTTGCTGGGCCCTAAAGCGGAAGTGGGCGGGGCTTGGCGCCATCCAGCACCCTGCCATGCCCAAGGTTGCCCTGGCAACTGTTGCTGGCCCCTAAAGCGGAAGTGGGCGGGGCCAGGCGTCCTCCAGCCCCCTGCCATGTCCAGGCTTGCCCTGGCAACTGTTGCTGGGCCCCAAAGCCTAAGTGGGCGGGGCCAGGAGCCCTCAAGCCCCCTACCATGCCCAGGGTTGCCCTGGCAACTGTTGCTGGCCCCCAAAGCGGAAGTGGGTGGGGCCTGGCGTCCTCCAGCCCCCTGCCATGCCCAGGGTTGCCCTGGCAACTGTTGCTGGCCTCCAAAGCGGATGTGGGTGGGGCCTGGCGCCCTCCAGCCCCCTGCCATGCCCAGCCATGCCCAGGCTTGCTCTGGCAACTGTTGCTGGCCTCCAAAGCGGATGTGGGTGGGGCCTGGCGCCATCCAGCCCCTTGCCATGCCCAGCCATGCCTAGGATTGCCCTGGCAACTGTTGCTGTTCCCCAAAGCGGAAGTGGGCAGGGCCTGGCGCCCTACAGCCCCCTGCCATGCTCAGGCTTGCCCTGGCAACTGTTGCTGGGC
Source organism: Crinia signifera (assembly GCF_055691185.1). Classification (NCBI taxonomy): domain Eukaryota; kingdom Metazoa; phylum Chordata; class Amphibia; order Anura; family Myobatrachidae; genus Crinia; species Crinia signifera. Next base: position 38,978 of record NW_028142285.1, on the reverse strand, counting down.
CTTAAAGCGGAAGTGGGCGGGGCCTGGCGCCCTCCAGCCCCCAGTTATGCCCAGGCTTGCCCTGGCAACTGTTGCTGGCCCCCAAAGCGGATGTGGGCGGGGCCTGGCGCCCTCCAGCCCCCTGCCATGCCCAGCCATGCCCAGGGTTGCCCTGGCAACTGTTGCTGTTCCCCAAAGCGGATGTGGGCAGGGCCTGGCGCCATCCAGCCCCCTGCCATGCCCAGGCTTGCCCAGGCTTGCCCTGGCAACTGTTGCTGGCCCCCAAAGCGGAAGTGGGCGGGGCCAGGCGCCTTCAAAGCCACTGTCATGCCCAGGGTTGCCCTGGCAACTGTTGCTGGCCCCAAATCGGAAGTGGGCGGGGCCAGGCGCCCTCCAGCCCCCTGCCTTGCCCAGTGTTGCCCTAGCAACTGTTGCTGGCCTCCAAAGCGGATGTGGGCGGGGCCTGGCGCCATCCAGCCCCCTGCCATGCCCAGCCATACCCAGGCTTGCCCTTGCAACTGTTGCTAGGCCCAAAAGCGGAAGTGTGCGGGGCCTGGCGTCCTCCAGCCCCCTGCCATGCCCAGGGTTGCCCTGGCAACTGTTGCTGGCCTCCAAAGCGGATGTGGGCGGGGCCTAGCGCCCTCCAGCCCCCTGCCATGCCCAGCCATGCCCTAGCTTGCCCTGGCAACTGTTGCTGGCCTCCAAAGCGGATGTGGGCGGGGCCTGGCGCCCTCCAGCCCCCTGCCATGCCCAGGCTTGCCCTGGCAACTGTTGCTGGGCCCAAAAGCGGAAGTGGGTGGGGCCTGGCGTCCTCCAGCCCCCTGCCATGCCCAGGCTTGCCCTGGCAACTGTTGCTGGGCCCCAAAGCGGAAGTGGGCGGGGCCTGGCGCCCTCCAGCCCCCTGCCATGCCCAGCCATACCCAGGCTCACCCTGGCATCTGTTGCTGGGCCCAAAAGCGGAAGTGGGCGGGGCCTGGCGTCCTCCAGCCCCCTGCCATGCCCATGGTTGCCCTGGCAACTGTTGCTGGGCCCCAAAGCGGAAGTGGGCGGGGCCAGGTGCCCTCAAGCCCCCTGCCATGCCCAGGGTTGCCCCAACTGTTGCTGGCCCCCAAAGCGGAAGTGGGCGGGGCCAGGCGCCCTTAAGCCCCCTGCTATGCCCAGGGTTGCCCTGGCAACTGTTGCTGGGCCCAAAAGCGAAAGTGGGCGGGGCCAGGAGCCCTCAAGCCCCCTGCCATGCCCAGGGTTGCCCTGGCAACTGTTGCTGGCCCCCAAAGCGGAAGTGGGCGGGGCCAGGCGCCCTTAAGCCCCCTGCTATGCCCAGGGTTGCCCTGGCAACTGTTGCTGGGCCCAAAAGCGGATGTGGGTGGGGCCTGGCGCCCTCCAGCCCCCTGCCATGCCCAGTCATGCCCAGGGTTGCCATGGCAACTGTTGCCCTCCAGCCTCCTGCCATGCCCAGCCATGCCCAGGCTTGCCCTGGCAACTGTTGCTGGCCTCCAAAGCGGATGTGGGCGGGGCCTGGCGCCATCCAGCCCCCTGCCATGCCCAGCCATGCCCAGGAATGCCCTGGCAACTGTTGCTGTTTCCCAAAGCGGAAGTGGGCAAAGCCTGGCGCCCTCCAGCCCCCTGCCATGCTCAGGCTTGCCCTGGCAACTGTTGCTGGGCCCTAAAGCGGAAGTGGGCGGGGCCTGGCGCCATCCAGCCCCCTGCCATGCCCAGGGTTGCCCTGGCAACTGTTGCTGGCCTCCAAAGCGGAAGTGGGCGGGGCCTGGCCTCCTCCAGCCCACTGCCATGCCCAGCCATACCCAGGCTTGCCCTGGAAACTGTTGCTGGCCACCAAAGCGGAAGTGGGCGGGGCCAGGCGCCTTCAAGCCCACTGCCATGCCCAGCAACTGTTGCTGGCCCACAAAGCAGAAGTGGGCGGGGCCTGGCGTCCTCCAGCCCCCTGCCATGCCCAGCCATACCCAGGCTTGCCCTGGCAACTGTTGCTGGGCCCAAAAGCGGAAGTGGGCGGGGCCTGGATGCCTCAAGCCCCCTGCCATGCCCAGGGTTGACCTGACAACTGTTGCTAGCCTCCAAAGCGGATGTGGGTGGGGCCTGGCGCCCTCCAGCCCCCTGCCATTCCCAGGCTTGCCCTAGCAACTGTTGCTGGGCCCCAAAGCGGAAGTGGGCGGGTCCTGGCGCCCTCCAGCCCCCTGCCATGCCCAGCCATACCCAGGCTTGCCCTGGCAACTGTCGCTGGGCCCAAAAGCAGAAGTGGGCGGGGCCTGGCGTCCTCCAGCCCCCTGCCATGCCCAGGCTTACCCTGGCAACTGTTGCTGGCCCCAAATCGGAAGTGGGCGGGGCCAGGCGCCCTCCAGCCCCCTGCCATGCCCAGTGTTGCCCTAGCAACTGTTGCTCGCCTCCAAAGCGGATGTGGGCGGGGCCTGGCGCCCTCCAGCCCCCTGCCATGCCCAGCCATACCCAGGCTTGCCCTTGCAACTGTTGCTAGGCCCAAAAGCGGAAGTGTGCGGGGCCTGGCGTCCTACAGCCCCCTGCCATGCCCAGGGTTGCCCTGGCAACTGTTGCTGGCCTCCAAAGCGGATGTGGGCGGGGACTAGCGCCCTCCAGCCCCCTGCCATGCCCAGCCATGCCCTAGCTTGCCCTGGCCACTGTTGCTGGCCTCCAAAGCGGATGTGGGCGGGGCCTGGCGCCCTCCAGCCCCCTGCCATGCCCAGGCTTGCCCTGGCAACTGTTGTTGGGCCCAAAAGCGGAAGTGGGTGGGGCCTGGCGTCCTCCAGCCCCCTGCCATGCCCAGGCTTGCCCTGGCAACTGTTACTGGGCCCCAAAGCAGAAGTGGGCGGTGCCTGGCGCCCTCCAGCCCCCTGCCATGCCCAGCCATGCCCAGGATTGCCCTGGCAACTGTTGCTGTTCCACAAAGCAGAAGTGGGCGGGGCCTGGCGTCCTCCAGCCCCCTGCCATGCCCAGCCATACCCAGGCTTGCCCTGGCATCTGTTGCTGGGCACCAAAGCGGAAGTGGGCGGGGCCAGGAGCCCTCAAGCCCCCTGCCATGCCCAGGGTTGCCTTGGCAACTGTTGCTGGCCCCCAAAGCGGAAGTGGGTGGGGCCTGGCATCCTCCAGCCCCCTGCCATGCCCAGGGTTGCCCTGGCAACTGTTGCTGGCCTCCAAAGCGGATGTGGGTGGGGCCTGGCGCCCTCCAGCCCCCTGCCATGCCCAGGCTTGCCCTGGCAACTGTTACTGGGCCCCAAAGCAGAAGTGGGCGGGGCCTGGCGCCCTCCAGCCCCCTGCCATGCCCAGCCATGCCCAGGATTGCCCTGGCAACTGTTGCTGTTCCCCAAAGCAGAAGTGGGCGGGGCCTGGCGTCCTCCAGCCCCCTGCCATGCCCAGCCATACCCAGGCTTGCCCTGGCATCTGTTGCTGGGCCCAAAATCGGAAGTGGGCGGGGCCTGGCGTCCTCCAGCCCCCTGCCATGCCCAGGCTTGCCCTGGCAACTGTTGCTGGCCCCTAAAGCGGAAGTGGGCGGGGCCAGGCGCCCTTAAGCCCCATGCTATGCCCAGGGTTGCCCTGGCAAATGTTGCTGGCCTCCAAAGCGGAAGTGGGCGGGGCCTGGCCTCCTCCAGCCCACTGCCATGCCCAGCCATACCCAGACTTGCCCTGGCAACTGTTGCTAGCCTCCAAAGCGAATGTGGGTGGGGCCTGGCGTCCTCCAGCCCCCTGCCATGCCCAGGGTTGCCCTGGCAACTGTTGCTGGCCTCCAAAGCGGATATGGGTGGGGCCTGGCGCCCTCCAGCCCCCTGCCATGCCCAGGCTTGCCCTGGCAACTGTTGCTGGCCCCCAAAGCGGAAGTGGGCGGGGCCAGGCGCCCTTAAGCCCCCTGCTATGCCCAGGGTTTTCCTGGCAACTGTTGCTGGCCTCCAAAGCGGAAGTGGGCGGGGCCTGGCCTCCTCCAGCCCCCTGCCATGCCCAGGGTTGCCCTGGCAACTGTTGCTGGCCTCCAAAGCGGAAGTGGGCGGAGCCTGGCCTCCTCCAGCCCCCTGTCATGCCTAGGGTTGCCCTGGCAACTGTTGCTGGGCCCTAAAGCGGAAGTGGGCGGGGCCTGACGCCATCCAGCACCCTGCCATGCTCAGGCTTGCCCTGGCAACTGTTGCTGGGCCCTAAAGCGGAAGTGGGCGGGGCCTGGCGCCCTTAAGCCCCCTGCCATGCCCAGGGTTGCCCTGCCAACTGTTGCTGGCCTCCAAAGCGGATGTGGGCGGGGCCTGGCGCCCTCCAGCCCCCTGCCATGCCCAGCCATGCCCAAGCTTGCCCTGGCAACTGTTGCTGGCCTCCAAAGCGGATGTGGGCGGGGCCTGGCGCCCTCCAGCCCCCTGCCATGCCCAGTCTTGCCCTGGCAACTGTTGCTGGGCCCAAAAGCGGAAGTGGGTGGGGCCTGGCGTCCTCCAGCCCCCTGCCATGCCCAGGCTTGCCCTGGCAACTGTTGCTGGGCCCCAAAGCAGAAGTGGGCGGGGCCTGGCGCCCACCAGCCTCCTGCCATGCCCAGCCTTGCCCAGGATTGCCCTGGCAACTGTTGCTGTTCCCCAAAGCGGAAGTGGGCGGGGCCTGGCGCCCTCCAGCCCCCAGTTATGCCCAGGTTTGCCCTTGCAACTGTTGCTGGCCCCCAAAGCGGAAGTGGGCGGGGCCTGGCACCCTCCAGCCCCCTGCTGTGCCCAGGTTTGCCCTGGCAACTGTTGCTGGCCCCCAAAGCGGAAGTGGGCGGGGCCTGACGCCATCCAGCACCCTGCCATGCTCAGGCTTGCCCTGGCAACTGTTGCTGGGCCCTAAAGCGGAAGTGGGCGGGGCCTGGCGCCCTTAAGCCCCCTGCCATGCCCAGGGTTGCCCTGCCAACTGTTGCTGGCCTCCAAAGCGGATGTGGGCGGGGCCTGGCGCCCTCCAGCCCCCTGCCATGCCCAGCCATGCCCAAACTTGCCCTGGCAACTGTTGCTGGCCTCCAAAGCGGATGTGGGCGGGGCCAGGAGCCTTCAAGCCCCCTGCCATGCCCAGGATTTACCTGGCAACTGTTGCTGGCCTCCAAAGCGGAAGTGGGCGGGGCCTGGCGCCCTCCAGCCCCCTGCCATGCCCAGGCTTGCCCTTGCAACTGTTGCTGGGCCCAAAAGCGGAAGTGGGTGGGGCCTGGCGTCCTCCAGCCCCCTGCCATGCCAAGGCTTGCCCTGGCAACTGTTGCTGGGCCCCAAAGCGGAAGTGGGCGGGGCCAGGCGCTCTTAAGCCCCCTGCCATACCCAGGGTTGCCCTGACAACTGTTAGTGGCCTCCAAAGTGGAAGTGGGCGGGGCCTGGCGCCCTCCAGCCCCCAGTTATGCCCAGGCTTGCCCTTGCAACTGTTGCTGGCCCCCAAAGCGGAAGTGGGCGGGGCCTGGCACCCTCCAGCCCCCTGCTGTGCCCAAGCTTGCCCTGGCAACTGTTGCTGGGCCCCAAAGCGGAAGTGGGCGGAACCTTGCGCCATCCAGCCCCCTGCCATGCCCAGGCTTGCCCTGGCAACTGTTGCTGGCCTCCAAAGCGTAAGTGGGCGGGGCCAGGCGCCCTCAAGCCCCCTGCCATGCCCAGGGTTGCCCTGGCAACTGTTGCTGGCCTCCAAAGCGGATGTGGGCGGGGCCTGGCGCCCTCCAGCCCCCTGCCATGCCCAGCCATGCCCAAGCTTGCCCTGGCAACTGTTGCTGGCCTCCAAAGCGGATGTGGGCAGGGCCTGGCGCCATACAGCCCCCTGCCATGCCCAGGCTTGCCCTGGCAACTGTTGCTGGCCCCCAAAGCGGAAGTGGGCGGGGCCAGGCGCCTTCAAGCCCACTGTCATGCCCAGGGTTGCCCTGGCAACTGTTGCTGGCCCCCAAAGCGGAAGTGGACGGGGCCAGGCGCCTTCAAGCCCACTGTCATGCCCAGGGTTGCCCTGGCAACTGTTGCTGGCCCCCAAAGCGGAAGTGGACGGGGCCAGGCGCCCTCAAGCCCCCTGCCATGCCCAGGGTTGCCCAGGCTTGCCCTGGCAACTGTTGCTGGCCTCCAAAGCGGATGTGGGCGGGGCCTGGCGGCCTCCAGCCCCCAGTTATGCCCAGGGTTGCCCTGACAACTGTTGCTGGCCTCCAAAGCGGATGTGGGCGGGGCCTGGCGCCCTCCAGCCCCCTGCCATGCCCAGGCTTGCCCTGGCAACTGTTGCTGGGCCCAAAAGCGGAAGTGGGTGGGGCCTGGCGTCCTCCAGCCCCCTGCCATGCCCAGGCTTGCCCTGGCAACTGTTGCTGGGCCCCAAAGCGGAAGTGGGCGGGGCCTGGCGCCCTCCAGCCCCCTGCCATGCCCAGCCATACCCAGGCTTGCCCTGGCATCTGTTGCTGGGCCCAAAAGCGGAAGTGGGCGGGGCCTGGCGTCCTCCAGCCCCCTGCCATGCCCAGGGTTGCCCTGGCAACTGTTGCTGGGCCCCAAAGCGGAAGTGGGCGGGGCCAGGAGCCCTCAAGCACCCTGCCATGCCCATGGTTGCCCTTGCAACTGTTGCTGGCCCCCAAAGCGGAAGTGGGCGGGGCCAGGCGCCCTCAAGCCCCCTGCCATGCCCAGCCATGCCCAGGGTTGCCCTGGCTACTGTTGCTGGCCCCCAAATCGGAAGTGGGCGGGGCCAGGCGCCCTTAAGCCCCCTACTATGCCCAGGGTTGCCCTGGCAACTGTTGCTGGGTCCAAAAGCGGATGTGGGTGGGGCCAGGCGCCTTCAAGCCCACTGTCATGCCCAGGGTTGCCCTGGCAACTGTTGCTGGCCTCCAAAGCGGATGTGGGCGGGGCCTGGCGCCCTTTAGCCCCCTGCCATGCCCAGCCATGCCCAAGCTTGCCCTGGCAACTGTTGCTGGCCTCCAAAGCGGATGTGGGCGGGGCATGGCGCCCTCCAGCCCCCTGCCATGCCCAGGCTTGCCCTGGCAACTGTTGCTGGGCCCAAAAGCAGAAGTGGGCGGGGCCTGGCGCCCTCCAGCCCCCTGCCATGCCCAGCCATGCCCAGGATTGCCCTGGCAACTGTTGCTGTTCCCCAAAGCGGAAGTGGGCAGGGCCTGGCGCCCTCCAGCCCCCTGCCATGCTCAGGCTTGCCCTGGCAACTGTTGCTGGGCCCTATAGCGGAAGTGGGTGGGGCCTGGCGCCCTCCAGCCCCCTGCCATGCCCAGCCATACCCAGGCTTGCCCTGGCAACTGTCGCTGGGCCCAAAAGCGGAAGTGGGCGGGGCCTGGCGTCCTCCAGCCCCCTGCCATGCCCAGGCTTGCCCTGGCAACTGTTGCTGCCCCCCAAAGCGGAAGTGGGCGGTGCCAGGCACCCTCAAGCCCCCTGCCATGCCCAGGGTTGCCCTGCCAACTGTTGCTGGCCTCCAAAGCGGATGTGGGCGGGGCCTGGCGCCCTCCAGCCCCCTGCCATGCCCAGCCATGCCCAAGCTTGCCCTGGCAACTGTTGCTGGCCTCCAAAGCGGATGTGGGCAGGGCCTGGCGCCCTCCAGCCTCCTGCCATGCCCAGGCTTGCCCTGGCAACTGTTGCTGGGCCCCAAAGCGGAAGTGGGCGGGGCCAGGAGCCCTCAAGCCCCCTGCCATGCCCAGGGTTGCCCTGGCAACTGTTGCTGGCCTCCAAAGCGGATGTGGGTGGGGCCTGGCGCCCTCCAGCCCCCTGCCATGCCCAGGCTTGCCCTGGCAACTGTTGCTGGCCCCTAAAGCGGAAGTGGGCGGGGCCAGGCGCCCTTAAGCCCCCTGCTATGCCCAGGGTTGCCCTGGCAACTGTTGCTGGCCTCCAAAGCGGATGTGGGTGGGGCCAGGCGCCTTCAAGCCCACTGCCATGCCCAGGGTTGCCCTGCCAACTGTTGCTGGCCTCCAAAGCGGATGTGGGCGGGGCCTGGCGCCCTCCAGCCCCCTTACATGCCCAGCCATGCCCAAGCTTGCCCTGCCAACTGTTGCTGGCCTCCAAAGCGGATGTGGGCGGGGCCTGGCACCCTCCAGCCTCCTGCCATGCCCAGGCTTGCACTGGCAACTGTTGCTGGGCCCCAAAGCGGAAGTGGGCGGGGCCAGGAGCCCTCAAGCCCCCTGCCATGCCCAGGGTTGCCCTGGCAACTGTTGCTGGGCCTTAAAGCGGAAGTGGGCGGGGCCTGGCGCCCTCCAGCCCCCTACCATGCCCAGGCTTGCCCTGGCAACTGTTGCTGGCCCCCAAAGCGGGAAGTGGGCGGTGCCAGGCGCCCTCAAGCCCCCTGCCATGCCCAGGGTTGCCCTGGCAACTGTTGCTGGCCTCCAAAGCGGATGCGGGTGGTGCCTGGCGCCCTCCAGCCCCCTGCCATGCCCAGCCATGCCCAGGCTTGCCCGGGCAACTGTTGCTGTTCCCCAAAGTGGAAGTTTGCAAAGCCTGGTGCCCTCCAGCCCCCTGCCATGCTCAGGCTTGCCCTGGCAACTGTTGCTGGGCCTTAAAGCGGAAGTGGGCGGGGCCTGGCGCCCTCAAGCCCCCTGCCATGCCCAGGGTTGCCCTGGCAACTGTTGCTGGCCTCCAAAGCGGATGTGGGTGGGGCCTGGCGCCCTCCAGCCCCCTGCCATGCCCAGGCTTGCCCTGGCAACTGTTGCTGGCCCCTAAAGCGGAAGTGGGCGGGGCCAGGCGCCCTTAAGCCCCCTGCTATGCCCAGGGTTGCCCTGGCAACTGTTGCTGGCCTCCAAAGCGGAAGTGGGCGGGGCCTGGCCTCCTCCAGCCCACTGCCATGCCCAGCCATACCCAGGCTTGCCCTGGCAACTGTTGCTGGCCTCCAAAGCGGATGTGGGCGGGGCCTGGCGCCCTCCAGCCCCCTGCCATGTCCAGCCATGCCCAGGCTTGCCCTGGCAACTGTTGCTGGGCCCCAAAGCGGAAGTGGGCGGGGCCTGGCGCCCTCCAGCCCCCTACCATGCCCAGGCTTGCCCTGGCAACTGTTGCTGGCCCCCAAAGCGGAAGTGGGCTGGGCCTGACGCCATCCAGCACCCTGCCATGCTCAGGCTTGCCCTGGCAACTGTTGCTGGGCCCTAAAGCGGAAGTGGGCGGGGCCTGGCGCCCTTAAGCCCCCTGCCATGCCCAGGGTTGCCCTGCCAACTGTTGCTGGCCTCCAAAGCGGATGTGGGCGGGGCCTGGCGCCCTCCAGCCCCCTGCCATGTCCAGCCATGCCCAGGCTTGCCCTGGCAACTGTTGCTGGGCCCCAAAGCGGAAGTGGGCGGGGCCTGGCGCCCTCCAGCCCCCTACCATGCCCAGGCTTGCCCTGGCAACTGTTGCTGGCCCCCAAAGCGGAAGTGGGCTGGGCCTGACGCCATCCAGCACCCTGCCATGCTCAGGCTTGCCCTGGCAACTGTTGCTGGGCCCCAAAGCGGAAGTGGGCGGGGCCAGGAGCCTTCAAGCCCCCTGCCATGCCCAGGGTTTACCTGGCAACTGTTGCTGGCCTCCAAAGCGGAAGTGGGCGGGGCCTGGCGCCCTCCAGCCCCCTGCCATGCCCAGGCTTGCCCTTGCAACTGTTGCTGGGCCCAAAAGCGGAAGTGGGTGGGGCCTGGCGTCCTCCAGCCCCCTGCCATGCCAAGGCTTGCCCTGGCAACTGTTGCTGGGCCCCAAAGCGGAAGTGGGCGGGGCCAGGCGCTCTTAAGCCCCCTGCCATACCCAGGGTTGCCCTTGCAACTGTTGCTGGCCCCCAAAGCGGAAGTGGGCGGGGCCTGGCACCCTCCAGCCCCCTGCTGTGCCCAAGCTTGCCCTGGCAACTGTTGCTGGGCCCCAAAGCGGAAGTGGGCGGAACCTGGCGCCATCCAGCCCCCTGCCATGCCCAGGCTTGCCCTGGCAACTGTTGCTGGCCTCCAAAGCGTAAGTGGGCGGGGCCAGGCGCCCTCAAGCCCCCTGCCATGCCCAGGGTTGCCCTGGCAACTGTTGCTGGCCTCCAAAGCGGAAGTGGGCGGGTCCAGGCCCCCTTAAGCCCCCTGCCATGCCCAGGGTTGCCCTGGCAACTGTTGCTGGCCCCCAAAGCGGAAGTGGGCAGGTCCAGGCCCCCTTAAGCCCCCTGCCATGGCCAGAGTTGCCCTGGCAACTGTTGCTGGCCCCCAAAGCGGAAGTGGGCGGGTCCAGGCCCCCTTAAGCCCCCTGCCATGCCCAGGGTTGCCCTGGCAACTGTTGCTGGCCCCCAAAGCGGAAGTGGGCGGGTCCAGGTCCCCTGCCATGGCCAGGGTTGCCCTGGCAACTGTTGCTGGGCCCAAAAGCGGAAGTGGGTGGGGCCTGGCGTCCTCCAGCCCCCTGCCATGCCCAGGCTTGCCCTGGCAACTGTTGCTGGGCCCCAAAGCAGAAGTGGGCGGGGCCTGGCGCCCACCAGCCTCCTGCCATGCCCAGCCTTGCCCAGGATTGCCCTGGCAACTGTTGCTGTTCCCCAAAGCGGAAGTGGGCGGGGCCTGGCGCCCTCCAGCCCCCAGTTATGCCCAGGTTTGCCCTTGCAACTGTTGCTGGCCCCCAAAGCGGAAGTGGGCGGGGCCTGGCACCCTCCAGCCCCCTGCTGTGCCCAGGTTTGCCCTGGCAACTGTTGCTGGCCCCCAAAGCGGAAGTGGGCGGGGCCTGACGCCATCCAGCACCCTGCCATGCTCAGGCTTGCCCTGGCAACTGTTGCTGGGCCCTAAAGCGGAAGTGGGCGGGGCCTGGCGCCCTTAAGCCCCCTGCCATGCCCAGGGTTGCCCTGCCAACTGTTGCTGGCCTCCAAAGCGGATGTGGGCGGGGCCTGGCGCCCTCCAGCCCCCTGCCATGCCCAGCCATGCCCAAACTTGCCCTGGCAACTGTTGCTGGCCTCCAAAGCGGATGTGGGCGGGGCCTTGCGCCCTCCAGCCTCCTGCCATGCCCAGGCTTACCCTGGCAACTGTTGCTGGGCCCCAAAGCGGAAGTGGGCGGGGCCAGGAGCCTTCAAGCCCCCTGCCATGCCCAGGATTTACCTGGCAACTGTTGCTGGCCTCCAAAGCGGAAGTGGGCGGGGCCTGGCGCCCTCCAGCCCCCTGCCATGCCCAGGCTTGCCCTTGCAACTGTTGCTGGGCCCAAAAGCGGAAGTGGGTGGGGCCTGGCGTCCTCCAGCCCCCTGCCATGCCAAGGCTTGCCCTGGCAACTGTTGCTGGGCCCCAAAGCGGAAGTGGGCGGGGCCAGGCGCTCTTAAGCCCCCTGCCATGGCCAGGGTTGCCCTGGCAACTGTTGCTGGCCCCCAAAGCGGAAGTGGGCGGGTCCAGGCCCCCTTAAGCCCCCTGCCATGGCCAGGCTTGACCTGGCAACTGTTGATGGCCCCCAAAGCGGAAGTGGGCGGGTCCAGCCCCCCTTAAGCCGCCTGACATGCCCAGGCTTGACCTGGCAACTGTATCTGGCCCCCAAAGCGGAAGTGGGCGGGTCCAGGCCCCCTTAAGCCCCCTGCCATGCCCAGGGTTGCCCTGACAAATGTTGCTGGCCCCCAAAGCGGAAGTGGGCGGGTCCAGGCCCCCTGCCATGGCCAGGGTTGCCCTGGCAACTGTTGTTGGCCCCCAAAGCGTAAGTGGGCGGGTCCAGGCCCCCTTAAGCCCCCTGCCATGGCCAGGCTTGCCCTGGCAACTGTTGCTGGCCCACAAAGCGGAAGTGGGCGGGTCTAGGCCCCCTTAAGCCCCCTGCCATGGCCAGTGTTGCCCTGGCAACTGTTGCTGGCCCCAAAGCGGAAGTGGGCGGGTCCAGGCCCCCTTAAGCCCCCTGCCATGGCCAGGCTTGCCCTGGCAACTGTTGATGGCCCCCAAAGTGGAAGTGGGCGGGTCCAGCCCCCCTTAAGCCGCCTGACATGCCCAGGCTTGACCTGGCAACTGTTGCTGGCCCCCAAAGCGGAAGTGGGCGGGTCCAGGCCCCCTTAAGCCCCCTGCCATGCCCAGGGTTGCCCTGACAAATGTTGCTGGCCCCCAAAGCGGAAGTGGGCGGGTCCAGGCCCCCTTAAGCCCCCTGCCATGGCCAGGCTTGCCCTGGCAACTGTTGATGGCCCCCAAAGCGGAAGTGGGCGGGTCCAGCCCCCCTTAAGCCGCCTGACATGCCTAGGCTTGACCTGGCAACTGTATCTGGCCCCCAAAGCGGAAGTGGGCGGGTCCAGGCCCCTTAAACCCCCTGCCATGCCCAGGGTTGCCCTGACAAATGTTGCTGGCCCCCAAAGCAGAAGTGGGCGGGTCCAGGCCAACTGCCATGGCCAGGGTTGCCCTGGCAACTGTTGCTGGCCCCCAAAGCGTAAGTGGGCGGGTCCAGGCCCCCTTAAGCCCCCTGCCATGGCCAGGCTTGCCCTGGCAACTGTTGCTGGCCCCCAAAGCGGAAGTGGGCGGGTCCAGGCCCCCTTTAGCCCCCTGCCATGGCCAGAGTTGCCCTGGCAACTGTTGCTGGCCCCCAAAGCGGAAGTGGGCGGGTCCAGGCCCCCTTAAGCCCCCTGCCATGGCCATGCTTGCCCTGGCAACTGTTGCTAGCCCCCAAAGCGGAAGTGGGCGGGTCCAGGCCCCCTGCCATGGCCAGGCTTGCCCTGGCAACTGTTGCTGGCCCCCAAAGCGGAAGTGGGCGGGTCCAGGCCCCCTTAAGCCCCATGCCATGCCCAGGGTTGCCCTGGACTCTATTGCTGGCCCCCAAAGCGGAAATGGGCGGGTCCAGGCCCCCTTAAGCCCCCTGCCATGGCCTGTGTTGCCCTGGCAACTGTATCTGGCCCCCAAAGCGGAAGTGGGCGAGTCCAGGCCCCCTTAAGCCCACTGCCATACCCAGGGTTGCCCTGGCAACTGTTGCTGGCCCCCAAAGTGGAAGTGGGCGGGTCCAGGCCCCCTTAAGCCCCCTGCCATGCCCAGGCTTGCCCTGGCAACTGTTTCTGGCCCCCAAAGCGGAAGTGGGCGGTTCCAGGCCCCCTTAAGCCCCCTGCCATGGCCTGTGTTGCCCTGGCAACTGTATCTGGCCCCCAAAGCGGAAGTGGGCGAGTCCAGGCCCCCTTAAGCCCACTGCCATACCCAGGGTTGCCCTGGCAACTGTTGCTGGCCCCCAAAGCGGAAGTGGGCGGGTCCAGGCCCCCTTAAGCCCCCTGCCATGCCCAGGCTTGCCCTGACAACTGTTGCTGGCCCCCAAAGCGGAAGTGGGTGGTTCCAGGCCCCCTTAAGCCCCCTGCCATGGCTAGGGTTGCCCTTGCAACTGTTGCTGTCCCCCAAAGCGGAAGTGGGCGGGTCCAGGCCCCCTTAAGCCCCCTGCCATGCCCAGGGTTGCCCTGGCAACTGTTGCTGGCCCCCAAAGCGGAAGTGGGCAGGTCCAGGCCCCCTTAAGCCCCCTGCCATGGCCAGAGTTGCCCTGGCAACTGTTGCTGGCCCCCAAAGCGGAAGTGGGCGGGTCCAGGCCCCCTTAAGCCCCCTGCCATGCCCAGGGTTGCCCTGGCAACTGTTGCTGGCCCCCAAAGCGGAAGTGGGCGGGTCCAGGTCCCCTGCCATGGCCAGGGTTGCCCTGGCAACTGTTGCTGGGCCCAAAAGCGGAAGTGGGTGGGGCCTGGCGTCCTCCAGCCCCCTGCCATGCCCAGGCTTGCCCTGGCAACTGTTGCTGGGCCCCAAAGCAGAAGTGGGCGGGGCCTGGCGCCCACCAGCCTCCTGCCATGCCCAGCCTTGCCCAGGATTGCCCTGGCAACTGTTGCTGTTCCCCAAAGCGGAAGTGGGCGGGGCCTGGCGCCCTCCAGCCCCCAGTTATGCCCAGGTTTGCCCTTGCAACTGTTGCTGGCCCCCAAAGCGGAAGTGGGCGGGGCCTGGCACCCTCCAGCCCCCTGCTGTGCCCAGGTTTGCCCTGGCAACTGTTGCTGGCCCCCAAAGCGGAAGTGGGCGGGGCCTGACGCCATCCAGCACCCTGCCATGCTCAGGCTTGCCCTGGCAACTGTTGCTGGGCCCTAAAGCGGAAGTGGGCGGGGCCTGGCGCCCTTAAGCCCCCTGCCATGCCCAGGGTTGCCCTGCCAACTGTTGCTGGCCTCCAAAGCGGATGTGGGCGGGGCCTGGCGCCCTCCAGCCCCCTGCCATGCCCAGCCATGCCCAAACTTGCCCTGGCAACTGTTGCTGGCCTCCAAAGCGGATGTGGGCGGGGCCTTGCGCCCTCCAGCCTCCTGCCATGCCCAGGCTTACCCTGGCAACTGTTGCTGGGCCCCAAAGCGGAAGTGGGCGGGGCCAGGAGCCTTCAAGCCCCCTGCCATGCCCAGGATTTACCTGGCAACTGTTGCTGGCCTCCAAAGCGGAAGTGGGCGGGGCCTGGCGCCCTCCAGCCCCCTGCCATGCCCAGGCTTGCCCTTGCAACTGTTGCTGGGCCCAAAAGCGGAAGTGGGTGGGGCCTGGCGTCCTCCAGCCCCCTGCCATGCCAAGGCTTGCCCTGGCAACTGTTGCTGGGCCCCAAAGCGGAAGTGGGCGGGGCCAGGCGCTCTTAAGCCCCCTGCCATACCCAGGGTTGCCCTGACAACTGTTAGTGGCCTCCAAAGTGGAAGTGGGCGGGGCCTGGCGCCCTCCAGCTCCCAGTTATGCCCAGGCTTGCCCTTGCAACTGTTGCTGGCCCCCAAAGCGGAAGTGGGCGGGGCCTGGCACCCTCCAGCCCCCTGCTGTGCCCAAGCTTGCCCTGGCAACTGTTGCTGGGCCCCAAAGCGGAAGTGGGCGGAACCTTGCGCCATCCAGCCCCCTGCCATGCCCAGGCTTGCCCTGGCAACTGTTGCTGGCCTCCAAAGCGTAAGTGGGCGGGGCCAGGCGCCCTCAAGCCCCCTGCCATGCCCAGGGTTGCCCTGGCAACTGTTGCTGGCCTCCAAAGCGGATGTGGGCGGGGCCTGGCGCCCTCCAGCCCCCTGCCATGCCCAGCCATGCCCAAGCTTGCCCTGGCAACTGTTGCTGGCCTCCAAAGCGGATGTGGGCAGGGCCTGGCGCCATACAGCCCCCTGCCATGCCCAGGCTTGCCCTGGCAACTGTTGCTGGCCCCCAAAGCGGAAGTGGGCGGGGCCAGGCGCCTTCAAGCCCACTGTCATGCCCAGGGTTGCCCTGGCAACTGTTGCTGGCCCCCAAAGCGGAAGTGGACGGGGCCAGGCGCCTTCAAGCCCACTGTCATGCCCAGGGTTGCCCTGGCAACTGTTGCTGGCCCCCAAAGCGGAAGTGGACGGGGCCAGGCGCCCTCAAGCCCCCTGCCATGCCCAGGGTTGCCCAGGCTTGCCCTGGCAACTGTTGCTGGCCTCCAAAGCGGATGTGGGCGGGGCCTGGCGCCCTCCAGCCCCCAGTTATGCCCAGGGTTGCCCTGACAACTGTTGCTGGCCTCCAAAGCGGATGTGGGCGGGGCCTGGCGCCCTCCAGCCCCCTGCCATGCCCAGGCTTGCCCTGGACACTGTTGCTGGGCCCAAAAGCGGAAGTGGGTGGGGCCTGACGTCCTCCAGCCCCCTGCCATGCCCAGGCTTGCCCTGGCAACTGTTGCTGGGCCCCAAAGCGGAAGTGGGCGGGGCCTGGCGCCCTCCAGCCCCCTGCCATGCCCAGCCATACCCAGGCTTGCCCTGGCATCTGTTGCTGGGCCCCAAAAGCGGAAGTGGGCGGGGCCTGGCGTCCTCCAGCCCCCTGCCATGCCCAGGGTTGCCCTGGCAACTGTTGCTGGGCCCCAAAGCGGAAGTGGGCGGGGCCAGGAGCCCTCAAGCACCCTGCCATGCCCATGGTTGCCCTTGCAACTGTTGCTGGCCCCCAAAGCGGAAGTGGGCGGGGCCAGGCGCCCTCAAGCCCCCTGCCATGCCCAGCCATGCCCAGGGTTGCCCTGGCAACTGTTGCTGGCCCCCAAATCGGAAGTGGGCGGGGCCAGGCGCCCTTAAGCCCCCTACTATGCCCAGGGTTGCCCTGGCAACTGTTGCTGGGTCCAAAAGCGGATGTGGGTGGGGCCAGGCGCCTTCAAGCCCACTGTCATGCCCAGGGTTGCCCTGGCAACTGTTGCTGGCCTCCAAAGCGGATGTGGGCGGGGCCTGGCGCCCTTTAGCCCCCTGCCATGCCCAGCCATGCCCAAGCTTGGCCCTGGCAACTGTTGCTGGCCTCCAAAGCGGATGTGGGCGGGGCATGGCGCCCTCCAGCCCCCTGCCATGCCCAGGCTTGCCCTGGCAACTGTTGCTGGGCCCAAAAGCAGAAGTGGGCGGGGCCTGGCGCCCTCCAGCCCCCTGCCATGCCCAGCCATGCCCAGGATTGCCCTGGCAACTGTTGCTGTTCCCCAAAGCGGAAGTGGGCAGGGCCTGGCGCCCTCCAGCCCCCTGCCATGCTCAGGCTTGCCCTGGCAACTGTTGCTGGGCCCTATAGCGGAAGTGGGTGGGGCCTGGCGCCCTCCAGCCCCCTGCCATGCCCAGCCATACCCAGGCTTGCCCTGGCAACTGTCGCTGGGCCCAAAAGCGGAAGTGGGCGGGGCCTGGCGTCCTCCAGCCCCCTGCCATGCCCAGGCTTGCCCTGGCAACTGTTGCTGCCCCCCAAAGCGGAAGTGGGCGGTGCCAGGCACCCTCAAGCCCCCTGCCATGCCCAGGGTTGCCCTGGCAACTGTTGCTGGCCTCCAAAGCGGATGTGGGTGGGGCCAGGCGCCCTCCAGCCCCCTGCCATGCCCAGGCTTGCCCTGGCAACTGTTGCTGGCCCCTAAAGCGGAAGTGGGCGGGGCCAGGCGCCCTTAAGCCCCCTGCTATGCCCAGGGTTGCCTGGCAACTGTTGCTGGCCTCCAAAGCGGATGTGGGTGGGGCCAGGCGCCTTCAAGCCCACTGCCATGCCCAGGGTTGCCCTGCCAACTGTTGCTGGCCTCCAAAGCGGATGTGGGCGGGGCCTCGCGCCCTCCAGCCCCCTGCCATGCCCAGCCATGCCCAAGCTTGCCCTGCCAACTGTTGCTGGCCTCCAAAGCGGATGTGGGCGGGGCCTGGCACCCTCCAGCCTCCTGCCATGCCCAGGCTTGCACTGGCAACTGTTGCTGGGCCCCAAAGCGGAAGTGGGCGGGGCCAGGAGCCCTCAAGCCCCCTGCCATGCCCAGGGTTGCCCTGGCAACTGTTGCTGGGCCTTAAAGCGGAAGTGGGCGGGGCCTGGCGCCCTCCAGCCCCCTACCATGCCCAGGCTTGCCCTGGCAACTGTTGCTGGCCCCCAAAGCGGAAGTGGGCGGTGCCAGGCGCCCTCAAGCCCCCTGCCATGCCCAGGGTTGCCCTGGCAACTGTTGCTGGCCTCCAAAGCGGATGCGGGTGGTGCCTGGCGCCCTCCAGCCCCCTGCCATGCCCAGCCATGCCCAGGCTTGCCCGGGCAACTGTTGCTGTTCCCCAAAGTGGAAGTTTGCAAAGCCTGGTGCCCTCCAGCCCCCTGCCATGCTCAGGCTTGCCCTGGCAACTGTTGCTGGGCCTTAAAGCGGAAGTGGGCGGGGCCTGGCGCCCTCAAGCCCCCTGCCATGCCCAGGGTTGCCCTGGCAACTGTTGCTGGCCTCCAAAGCGGATGTGGGTGGGGCCTGGCGCCCTCCAGCCCCCTGCCATGCCCAGGCTTGCCCTGGCAACTGTTGCTGGGCCTTAAAGCGGAAGTGGGCGGGGCCTGGCGCCCTCCAGCCCCCTACCATGCCCAGGCTTGCCCTGGCAACTGTTGCTGGCCCCCAAAGCGGAAGTGGGCGGTGCCAGGCGCCCTCAAGCCCCCTGCCATGCCCAGGGTTGCCCTGGCAACTGTTGCTGGCCTCCAAAGCGGATGCGGGTGGTGCCTGGCGCCCTCCAGCCCCCTGCCATGCCCAGCCATGCCCAGGCTTGCCCGGGCAACTGTTGCTGTTCCCCAAAGTGGAAGTTTGCAAAGCCTGGTGCCCTCCAGCCCCCTGCCATGCTCAGGCTTGCCCTGGCAACTGTTGCTGGGCCTTAAAGCGGAAGTGGGCGGGGCCAGGCGCCCTTAAGCCCCCTGCTATGCCCAGGGTTGCCCTGGCAACTGTTGCTGGCCTCCAAAGCGGAAGTGGGCGGGGCCTGGCCTCCTCCAGCCCACTGCCATGCCCAGCCATACCCAGGCTTGCCCTGGCAACTGTTGCTGGCCTCCAAAGCGGATGTGGGCGGGGCCTGGCGCCCTCCAGCCCCATGCCATGTCCAGCCATGCCCAGGCTTGCCCTGGCAACTGTTGCTGGGCCCCAAAGCGGAAGTGGGCGGGGCCTGGCGCCCTCCAGCCCCCTACCATGCCCAGGCTTGCCCTGGCAACTGTTGCTGGCCCCCAAAGCGGAAGTGGGCTGGGCCTGACGCCATCCAGCACCCTGCCATGCTCAGGCTTGCCCTGGCAACTGTTGCTGGGCCCTAAAGCGGAAGTGGGCGGGGCCTGGCGCCCTTAAGCCCCCTGCCATGCCCAGGGTTGCCCTGCCAACTGTTGCTGGCCTCCAAAGCGGATGTGGGCGGGGCCTGGCGCCCTCCAGCCCCCTGCCATGTCCAGCCATGCCCAGGCTTGCCCTGGCAACTGTTGCTGGGCCCCAAAGCGGAAGTGGGCGGGGCCTGGCGCCCTCCAGCCCCCTACCATGCCCAGGCTTGCCCTGGCAACTGTTGCTGGCCCCCAAAGCGGAAGTGGGCTGGGCCTGACGCCATCCAGCACCCTGCCATGCTCAGGCTTGCCCTGGCAACTGTTGCTGGGCCCTAAAGCGGAAGTGGGCGGGGCCTGGCGCCCTTAAGCCCCCTGCCATGCCCAGGGTTGCCCTGCCAACTGTTGCTGGCCTCCAAAGCGGATGTGGGCGGGGCCTTGCGCCCTCCAGCCTCCTGCCATGCCCAGGCTTACCCTGGCAACTGTTGCTGGGCCCCAAAGCGGAAGTGGGCGGGGCCAGGAGCCTTCAAGCCCCCTGCCATGCCCAGGGTTTACCTGGCAACTGTTGCTGGCCTCCAAAGCGGAAGTGGGCGGGGCCTGGCGCCCTCCAGCCCCCTGCCATGCCCAGGCTTGCCCTTGCAACTGTTGCTGGGCCCAAAAGCGGAAGTGGGTGGGGCCTGGCGTCCTCCAGCCCCCTGCCATGCCAAGGCTTGCCCTGGCAACTGTTGCTGGGCCCCAAAGCGGAAGTGGGCGGGGCCAGGCGCTCTTCAGCCCCCTGCCATACCCAGGGTTGCCCTGACAACTGTTAGTGGCCTCCAAAGTGGAAGTGGGCGAGGCCTGGCGCCCTCCAGCCCCCAGTTATGCCCAGGCTTGCCCTTGCAACTGTTGCTGGCCCCCAAAGCGGAAGTGGGCGGGGCCTGGCACCCTCCAGCCCCCTGCTGTGCCCAAGCTTGCCCTGGCAACTGTTGCTGGGCCCCAAAGCGGAAGTGGGCAGAACCTGGCGCCATCCAGCCCCCTGCCATGCCCAGGCTTGCCCTGGCAACTGTTGCTGGCCTCCAAAGCGTAAGTGGGCGGGGCCAGGCGCCCTCAAGCCCCCTGCCATGCCCAGGGTTGCCCTGGCAACTGTTGCTGGCCTCCAAAGCGGAAGTGGGCGGGGCCAGGCGCCCTCAAGCCCCCAGCCATGCCCAGCCATGCCCAGGGTTGCCCTGGCAACTGTTGCTGGCCTCCAAAGCGGATGTGGGCGGGGCCTGGCGTCCTCCAGCCCCCTGCCATGCCCAGGGTTGCCCTGGCAACTGTTGCTGGGCCCCAAAGCGGAAGTGGGCGGGGCCAGGAGCCCTCAAGAACCCTGCCATGCCCATGGTTGCCCTTGCAACTGTTGCTGGCCCCCAAAGCGGAAGTGGGCGGGGCCAGGCGCCCTCAAGCCCCCTGCCATGCCCAGGGTTGCCCTGGCAACTGTTGCTGGCCTCCAAAGCGGAAGTGGGCGGGGCCAGGCGCCCTCAAGCCCCCAGCCATGCCCAGCCATGCCCAGGGTTGCCCTGGCAACTGTTGCTGGCCTCCAAAGCGGATGTGGGCGGGGCCTGGCGTCCTCCAGCCCCCTGCCATGCCCAGGGTTGCCCTGGCAACTGTTGCTGGGCCCCAAAGCGGAAGTGGGCGGGGCCAGGAGCCCTCAAGAACCCTGCCATGCCCATGGTTGCCCTTGCAACTGTTGCTGGCCCCCAAAGCGGAAGTGGGCGGGGCCAGGCGCCCTCAAGCCCCCTGCCATGCCCAGCCATGCCCAGGGTTGCCCTGGCAACTGTTGCTGGCCCCCAAATCGGAAGTGGGCGGGGCCAGGCGCCCTCAAGCCCCCTGCCATGCCCAGGGTTGCCCTGGCAACTGTTGCTGGCCTCCAAAGCGGATGTGGGCGGGGCCTGGCGCCCTCCAGCCCCCTGCCATGCCCAGCCATGCCCAAGCTTGCCCTGGCAACTGTTGCTGGCCTCCAAAGCGGATGTGGGCGGGGCCTGGCGCCCTGCAGCCTCCTGCCATGCCCAGGCTTGCCCTGGCAACTGTTGCTGGGCCTCAAAGCGGAAGTGGGCGGGGCCTGGCGCCCTCCAGCCCCCAGTTATGCCCAGGGTTGCCCTGGCAACTGTTGCTGGTCTCCAAAGCGGATGTGGGCGGGGCCTGGCGCCCTCCAGCCCCCTGCCATGCCCAGCCATGCCCAAGCTTGCCCTGGCAACTGTTGCTGGCCTCCAAAGCGGATGTGGGCGGGGCCTGGCGCCCTGCAGCCTCCTGCCATGCCCAGGCTTGCCCTGGCAACTGTTGCTGGGCTCCAAAGCGGAAGTGGGCGGGGCCTGGCGCCCTCCAGCCCCCAGTTATGCCCAGGGTTGCCCTGGCAACTGTTGCTGGTCTCCAAAGCGGATGTGGGCGGGGCCTGGCGCCCTCCAGCCACCTACCATGCCCAGGCTTGCCCTGGCAACTGTTGCTGGCCCCCAAAGCGGAAGTGGGCGGGGCCAGGCGCCTTCAAGCCCACTGTCATGCCCAGGGTTGCCCTGGCAACTGTTGCTGGCCCCCAAAGCGGAAGTGGGCGGGGCTAGGCGCCCTCAAGCCCCCTGCCATGCCCAGGGTTGCCCTGGCAACTGTTGCTGGCCTCCAAAGCGGATGTGGGCGGGGCCTAGCGCCCTCCAGCCCCCTGCCATGCCCAGCCATGCCCAGGGTTGCCCTGGCAACTGTTGCTGGCCTCCAAAGCGGATGTGGGTGGGGCCTGGCGCCCTCCAGCCCCCTGCCATGCCCAGGCTTGCCCTGGCAACTGTTGCTGGCCTCCAAAGCGGATGTGGGCGGGGCCTGGCGCCCTCCAGCCCCCTGCCATGCTCAGGCTTGCCCTGGCAACTGTTGCTGGGCCCTAAAGCGGAAGTTGGCGGGGCCTGGTGCCATCCAGCCCCCTGCCATGCCCATGGTTGCCCTGGCAACTGTTGCTGGCCCCTAAAGCGGAAGTGGGCGGGGCCAGGCGCCCTTAAGCCCACTGCTATGCCCAGGGTTGCCCTGGCAACTGTTGCTGGCCCCCAAAGCGGAAGTGGGCGGGGCCATGCGCCTTCAAGCCCACTGCCATGCCCAGGGTTGCTCTGGCAACTGTTGCTGGCCCCCAAAGCAGAAGTGGGCGGGGCCTGGCGTCCTCCAGCCCCCTGCCATGCCCAGCCATACCCAGGCTTGCCCTGGCAACTGTTGCTGGGCCCCAAAGCGGAAGTGGGCGGGGCCTGGCGCCCTCCAGCCCCCTACCATGCCCAGGCTTGCCCTGGCAACTGTTGCTGGCCCCCAAAGCGGAAGTGGGCGGGGCCAGGCGCCTTCAAGCCCACTGTCATGCCCAGGGTTGCCCTGGCAACTGTTGCTGGCCTCCAAAGCGGATGTGGGCGGGGCATGGCGCCCTCCAGCCCCCTGCCAGGCCCAGCCATGCCCAGGATTGCCCTGGCAACTGTTGCTGTTCCCCAAAGCGGAAGTGGGCAGGGCCTGGCGCCCTCCAGCCCCCTGCCATGCTCAGGCTTGCCCTGGCAACTGTTGCTGGGCCCAAAAGCGGAAGTGGGCGGGGCCTGGCGTCCTCCAGCCCCCTGCCATGCCCAGGCTTGCCAAGGCAACTGTTGCTGCCCCCCAAAGCGGAAGTGGGCGGTGCCAGGCACCCTCAAGCCCCCTGCCATGCCCAGGGTTGCCCTGCCAACTGTTGCTGGCCTCCAAAGCGGATGTGGGCGGGGCCTGGCGCCCTCCAGCCCCCTGCCATGCCCAGCCATGCCCAAGCTTGCCCTGGCAACTGTTGCTGGCCTCCAAAGCGGATGTGGGCAGGGCCTGGCGCCCTCCAGCCTCCTGCCATGCCCAGGCTTGCACTGGCAACTGTTGCTGGGCCCCAAAGCGGAAGTGGGCGGGGCCAGGAGCCCTCAAGCCCCCTGCCATGCCCAGGGTTGCCCTGGCAACTGTTGCTGGCCCCCAAAGCGGAAGTGGGCGAGGCCAGACGCCCTTAAGCCCCCTGCTATGCCCAGTGTTGCCCTGGCAACTGTTGCTGGGCCCAAACGCGGAAGTGGGTGGGGCCTGGCGTCCTCCAGCCCCCTGCCATGCCCAGGGTTGCCCTGGCAACTGTTGCTGGCCTCCAAAGCGGATGCGGGTGGTGCCTGGCGCCCTCCAGCCCCCTGCCATGCCCAGCCATGCCCAGGCTTGCCCGGGCAACTGTTGCTGTTCCCCAAAGTGGAAGTTTGCAAAGCCTGGCGCCCTCCAGCCCCCTGCCATGCTCAGGCTTGCCCTGGCAACTGTTGCTGGGCCTTAAAGCGGAAGTGGGCGGGGCCTGGCGCCCTGCAGCCCCCAGTTATGCCCAGGCTTGCCCTTGCAACTGTTGCTGGCCCCCAAAGCGGAAGTGGGCGGGGCCTGGCGCCCTCCAGCCCCCGGCTATGCCCAGGCTTGCCCTGGCAACTGTTGCTGGCCCCTAAAGCGGAAGTGGGCGGGGCAGGTGCCCTTAAGCCCCCTGCTATGCCCAGGGTTGCCCTGGCAACTGTTGCTGGCCTCCAAAGCGGATGTGGGCGGGGCCTGGCGCCCTCCAGCCCCCTGCCATGTCCAGCCATGCCCAGGCTTGCCCTGGCAACTGTTGCTGGGCCCCAAAGCGGAAGTGGGCGGGGCCTGGCGCCTTCAAGCCCACTGTCATGCCCAGGGTTGCCCTGGCAACTGTTGCTGGCCTCCAAAGCGGATGTGGGCGGGGCCTGGCGCCCTTTAGCCCCCTGCCATGCCCAGCCATGCCCAAGCTTGCCCTGGCAACTGTTGCTGGCCTCCAAAGCGGATGTGGGCGGGGCATGGCACCCTCCAGCCCCCTGCCATGCCCAGGCTTGCCCTGGCAACTGTTGCTGGGCCCCAAAGCGGAAGTGGGCGGGGCCTGGCGCCCTCCAGCCCCCTGCCATGCCCAGGCTTGCCCTGGCAACTGTTGCTGCCCCCCAAAGCGGAAGTGGGCGGTGCCAGGCACCCTCAAGCCCCCTGCCATGCCCAAGCTTGCCCTGGCAACTGTTGCTGGCCTCCAAAGCGGATGTGGGCGGGGCATGGCACCCTCCAGCCCCCTGCCATGCCCAGGCTTGCCCTGGCAACTGTTGCTGGGCCCAAAAGCAGAAGTGGGCGGGGCCTGGCGCCCTCCAGCCCCCTGCCATGCCCAGCCATGCCCAGGATTGCCCTGGCAACTGTTGCTGTTCCCCAAAGCGGAAGTGGGCAGGGCCTGGCGCCCTCCAGCCCCCTGCCATGCTCAGGCTTGCCCTGGCAACTGTTGCTGGGCCCTAAAGCGGAAGTGGGTGGGGCCTGGCGCCCTCCAGCCCCCTGCCATGCCCAGCCATACCCAGGCTTGCCCTGGCAACTGTCGCTGGGCCCAAAAGCGGAAGTGGGCGGGGCCTGGCGTCCTCCAGCCCCCTGCCATGCCCAGGGTTGCCCTGCCAACTGTTGCTGCCCCCCAAAGCGGAAGTGGGCGGTGCCAGGCACCCTCAAGCCCCCTGCCATGCCCAGGGTTGCCCTGCCAACTGTTGCTGGCCTCCAAAGCGGATGTGGGCGGGGCCTGGCGCCCTCCAGCCCCCTGCCATGTCCAGCCATGCCCAAGCTTGCCCTGGCAACTGTTGCTGGCCTCCAAAGCGGATGTGGGCAGGGCCTGGCGCCCTCCAGCCTCCTGCCATGCCCAGGCTTGCCCTGGCAACTGTTGCTGGGCCCCAAAGCGGAAGTGGGCGGGGCCAGGAGCCCTCAAGCCCCCTGCCATGCCCAGGGTTGCCCTGGCAACTGTTGCTGGCCTCCAAAGCGGATGTGGGTGGGGCCTGGCGCCCTCCAGCCCCCTGCCATGCCCAGGCTTGCCCTGGCAACTGTTGCTGGCCCCTAAAGCGGAAGTGGGCGGGGCCAGGCGCCCTTAAGCCCCCTGCTATGCCCAGGGTTGCCCTGGCAACTGTTGCTGGCCTCCAAAGCGGATGTGGGTGGGGCAAGGCGCCTTCAAGCCCACTGCCATGCCCAGGGTTGCCCTGCCAACTGTTGCTGGCCTCCAAAGCGGATGTGGGCGGGGCCTGGCGCCCTCCAGCCCCCTGCCATGTCCAGCCATGCCCAAGCTTGCCCTGCCAACTGTTGCTGGCCTCCAAAGCGGATGTGGGCGGGGCCTGGCACCCTCCAGCCTCCTGCCATGCCCAGGCTTGCACTGGCAACTGTTGCTGGGCCCCAAAGCGGAAGTGGGCGGGGCCAGGAGCCCTCAAGCCCCCTGCCATGCCCAGGGTTGCCCTGGCAACTGTTGCTGGCCCCCAAAGCGGAAGTGGGCGGGGCCAGACGCCCTTAAGCCCCCTGCTATGCCCAGTGTTGCCCTGGCAACTGTTCCTGGGCCCAAACGCGGAAGTGGGTGGGGCCTGGCGTCCTCCAGCCCCCTGCCATGCCCAGGGTTGCCCTGGCAACTGTTGCTGGCCTCCAAAGCGGATGCGGGTGGTGCCTGGCGCCCTCCAGACCCCTGCCATGCCCAGCCATGCCCAGGCTTGCCCGGGCAACTGTTGCTGTTCCCCAAAGTGGAAGTTTGCAAAGCCTGGCGCCCTCCAGCCCCCTGCCATGCTCAGGCTTGCCCTGGCAACTGTTGCTGGGCCTTAAAGCGGAAGTGGGCGGGGCCTGGCGCCCTGCAGCCCCCAGTTATGCCCAGGCTTGCCCTTGCAACTGTTGCTGGCCCCCAAAGCGGAAGTGGGCGGGGCCTGGCGCCCTCCAGCCCCCTGCTATGCCCAGGCTTGCCCTGGCAACTGTTGCTGGCCCCTAAAGCGGAAGTGGGCGGGGCAGGTGCCCTCCAGCCCCCTGCTATGCCCAGGGCTGCCCTGGCATATGTTGCTGGGCTCCAAAGCGGAAGTGGGCGAGGCCTGGCGCCCTCCAGCCCCCTGCTGTGCCCAAGCTTGCCCTGGCAACTGTTGCTGGGCCCCAAAGCGGAAGTGGGCGGGGCCAGGCGCCCTTAAGCCCCCTGCTATGCCCAGGGTTGCCCTGGCAACTGTTGCTGGGCCCAAAAGCGGAAGTGGGCGGGGCCAGGAGCCCTCAAGCCCCCTGCCATGCCCAGGGTTGCCCTGGCAACTGTTGCTGGCCCCCAAAGCGGAAGTGGGCGGGGCCAGGCGCCCTTAAGCCCCCTGCTATGCCCAGGGTTGCCCTGGCAACTGTTGCTGGCCTCCAAAGCGGAAGTGGACAGGGCCTGGCCTCCTCCAGCCCACTGCCATGCCAAGCCATACCCAGGCTTGCCCTGGCAACTGTTGCTGGCCCCCAAAGCGGAAGTGGGCGGGGCCAGGCACCCTCAAGCCCCCTGCCATGCCCAGCCATACCCAGGCTTGCCCTGGCAACTGTTGCTGGCCTCCAAAGCGGATGTGGGCGGGGCCTGGCGCCCTCCAGCCCCCTGCCATGCCCAGGGCTGCCCTGGCATATGTTGCTGGCCCCTAAAGCGGAAGTGGGCGGGGCCAGGCGCCCTTAAGCCCCCTGCTATGCCCAGGGTTGCCCTGGCAACTGTTGCTGGCCTCCAAAGCGGAAGTGGACAGGGCCTGGCCTCCTCCAGCCCACTGCCATGCCAAGCCATACCCAGGCTTGCCCTGGCAACTGTTGCTGGCCCCCAAAGCGGAAGTGGGCGGGGCCAGGCGCCTTCAAGCCCACTGCCATGCCGAGGGTTGCCCTGGCAACTGTTGCTGGCCCCCAAAGCAGAAGTGGGCGGGGCCTGGCGTCCTCCAGCCCCCTGCCATGCCCAGCCATACCCAGGCTTGCCCTGGCAACTGTAGCTGGGCCCAAAAGCGGAAGTGGGCGGGGCCTGGCGCCCTCAAGCCCCCTGCCATGCCCAGGGTTGACCTGGCAACTGTTGCTAGCCTCCAAAGCGGATGTGGGTGGGGCCTGGCGCCCTCCAGCCCCCTGCCATGCCCAGGCTTGCCCTGGCAACTGTTGCTGGGCCCCAAAGCGGAAGTGGGCGGGGCCTGGCGCCCTCCAGCCCCCTGCCATGCCCAGCCCTACCCAGGCTTGCCCTGGCAACTGTCGCTGGGCCCAAAAGCGGAAGTGGGCGGGGCCTGGCGTCCTCCAGCCCCCTGCCATGTCCAGGCTTGCCCTGGCAACTGTTGCTGCCCCCCCAAAGCGGAAGTGGGCGGTGCCAGGCACCCTCAAGCCCCCTGCCATGCCCAGCCATACCCAGGCTTGCCCTGGCATCTGTTGCTGGGCCCAAAAGCGGTAGTGGGCGGGGCCTGGCGTCCTCCAGCCCCCTGCCATGCCCAGGGTTGCCCTGGCAACTGTTGCTGGCCCCCAAAGCGGAAGTGGGCGGGGCCAGGAGCCCTCAAGCCCCCTGCCATGCCCAGGGTTGCCCTGGCAACTGTTGCTGGCCCCCAAAGCGGAAGTGGGCGGGGCCAGGAGCTCTTAAGCCCCCTGCTATGCCCAGGGTTGCCCTGGCAACTGTTGCTGGGTCCAAAAGCGGATGTGGGTGGGGCCTGGCGCCCTCCAGCCCCCTGCCATGCCCAGCCATGCCCAGGGTTGCCCTGGCAACTGTTGCTGGCCTCCAAAGCGGATGTGGGCGGGGCCTGGCGCCCTCCAGCCCCCTGCCATGCTCAGGCTTGCCCTGGCAACTGTTGCTGGGCCCTAAAGCGGAAGTGGGCGGGGCCTGGCGCCATCCAGCCCCCTGCCATGCCCATGGTTGCCCTGGCAACTGTTGCTGGCCCCTAAAGCGGAAGTGGGCGGGGCCAGGCGCCCTTAAGCCCCCTGCTATGCCCAGGGTTGCCCTGGCAACTGTTGCTGGCCTCCAAAGCGGAAGTGGGCGGGGCCTGGCCTCCTCCAGCCCACTGCCATGCCCAGCCATACCCAGGCTTTCCCTGGCAACTGTTGCTGGCCCCCAAAGCGGAATTGGGCGGGGCCAGGTGCCTTCAAGCCCACTGCCATGCCCAGGGTTGCCCTGGCAACTGTTGCTGGCCCCCAAAGCAGAAGTGGGCGGGGCCTGGCGTCCTCCAGCCCCCTGCCATGCCCAGCTATACCCAGGCTTGCCCTGGCAACTGTAGCTGGGCCCAAAAGCGGAAGTGGGCGTGGCCTGGCGCCCTCAAGCCCCCTGCCATGCCCAGGGTTGACCTGGCTACTGTTGCTAGCCTCCAAAGCGGATGTGGGCGGGGCCTGGCGCCCTCCAGCCCCCTGCCATGCCCAGCCATACCCAGGCTTGCCCTGGCAACTGTTGCTGGCCCCCAAAGCGGAAGTGGGCGGGGCCAGGCGCCTTCAAGCCCACTGCCATGCCCAGGGTTGCCCTGGCAACTGTTGCTGGCCCCCAAAGCAGAAGTGGGCGGGGCCTGGCGTCCTCCAGCCCCCTGCCATGCCCAGCCATACCCAGGCTTGCCCTGGCAACTGTAGCTGGCCTCCAAAGCGGATGTGGGCGGGGCCTGACGCCCTCCAGCCCCCTGCCATGCCCAGGGTTGCACTGGCAACTGTTGCTGGCCCCCAAAGCGGAAGTAGGCGGGGCCAGGAGCCCTTAAGCCCCCTGCTATGCCCAGGGTTGCCCTGGCAACTGTTGCTGGGTCCAAAAGCGGATGTGGATGGGGCCTGGCGCCCTCCAGCCCCCTGCCATGCCCAGCCATGCCCAGGGTTGCCCTGGCAACTGTTGCTGGCCTCCAAAGCGGATGTGGGCGGGGCCTGGCGCCCTCCAGCCCCCTGCCATGCTCAGGCTTGCCCTGGCAACTGTTGCTGGGCCCTAAAGCGGAAGTGGGCGGGGCCTGGCGCCATCCAGCCCCTTGCCATGCCCATGGTTGCCCTGGCAACTGTTGCTGGCCCCTAAAGCGGAAGTGGGCGGGGCCAGGCGCCCTTAAGCCCCCTGCTATGCCCAGGGTTGCCCTGGCAACTGTTGCTGGCCTCCAAAGCGGAAGTGGGCGGGGCCTGGCCTCCTCCAGCCCACTGCCATGCCCAGCCATACCCAGGCTTGCCCTGGCAACTGTTGCTGGCCCCCAAAGCGGAAGTGGGCGGGGCCAGGTGCCTTCAAGCCCACTGCCATGCCCAGGGTTGCCCTGGCAACTGTTGCTGGCCCCCAAAGCAGAAGTGGGCGGGGCCTGGCGTCCTCCAGCCCCCTGCCATGCCCAGCTATACCCAGGCTTGCCCTGGCAACTGTAGCTGGGCCCAAAAGCGGAAGTGGGCGGGGCCTGGCGCCCTCAAGCCCCCTGCCATGCCCAGGGTTGACCTGGCAACTGTTGCTAGCCTCCAAAGCGGATGTGGGTGGGGCCTGGCGCCCTCCAGCCCCCTGCCATGCCCAGGCTTGCCCTGGCAACTGTTGCTGGGCCCCAAAGCGGAAGTGGGCGGGGCCTGGCGCCCTCCAGCCCCCTGCCATGCCCAGCCATACCCAGGCTTGCCCTGGCAACTGTTGCTGGCCCCCAAAGCGGAAGTGGGCGGGGCCAGGCGCCTTCAAGCCCACTGCCATGCCCAGGGTTGCCCTGGCAACTGTTGCTGGCCCCCAAAGCAGAAGTGGGCGGGGCCTGGCGTCCTCCAGCCCCCTGCCATGCCCAGCTATACCCAGGCTTGCCCTGGCAACTGTAGCTGGGCCCAAAAGCGGAAGTGGGCGGGGCCTGGCGCCCTCAAGCCCCCTGCCATGCCCAGGGTTGACCTGGCAACTGTTGCTAGCCTCCAAAGCGGATGTGGGTGGGGCCTGGCGCCCTCCAGCCCCCTGCCATGCCCAGGCTTGCCCTGGCAACTGTTGCTGGGCCCCAAAGCGGAAGTGGGCGGGGCCTGGCGCCCTCCAGCCCCCTGCCATGCCCAGCCATACCCAGGCTTGCCCTGGCAACTGTTGCTGGCCCCCAAAGCGGAAGTGGGCGGGGCCAGGCGCCTTCAAGCCCACTGCCATGCCCAGGGTTGCCCTGGCAACTGTTGCTGGCCCCCAAAGCAGAAGTGGGCGGGGCCTGGCGTCCTCCAGCCCCCTGCCATGCCCAGCCATACCCAGGCTTGCCCTGGCAACTGTAGCTGGGCCCAAAAGCGGAAGTGGGCTTGGCCAGGCGCCCTTAAGCCCCCTGCTATGCCCAGGGTTGCCCTGGCAACTGTTGCTGGCCTCCAAAGCGGAAGTGGGCGGGGCCTGGCCTCCTCCAGCCCACTGCCATGCCCAGCCATACCCAGGCTTGCCCTGGCAACTGTTGCTGGCCTCCAAAGCGGATGTGGGCGGGGCCTGGCGCCCTCCAGCCCCCTGCCATGCCTAGCCATGCCCAAGCTTGCCCTGGCAACTGTTGCTGGCCTCCAAAGCGGATGTGGGCGGGGCCTGGCGCCCTCCAGCCTCCTGCTATGCCCAGGGTTGCCCTGGCAACTGTTGCTGGCCTCCAAAGCGGAAGTGGGCGGGGCCTGGCCTCCTCCAGCCCACTGCCATGCCCAGCCATACCCAGGCTGTTGCTGGGCCCCAAAGCGGAAGTGGGCGGGGCCAGGTGCCTTCAAGCCCACTGCCATGCCCAGGGTTGCCCTGGCAACTGTTGCTGGCCCCCAAAGCAGAAGTGGGCGGGGCCTGGCGTCCTCCAGCCCCCTGCCATGCCCAGCTATACCCAGGCTTGCCCTGGCAACTGTAGCTGGGCCCAAAAGCGGAAGTGGGCGTGGCCTGGCGCCCTCAAGCCCCCTGCCATGCCCAGGGTTGACCTGGCAACTCTTGCTAGCCTCCAAAGCGGATGTGGGTGGGGCCTGGCGCCCTCCAGCCCCCTGCCATGCCCAGGCTTGCCCTGGCAACTGTTACTGGGCCCCAAAGCGGAAGTGGGCGGGGCCTGGCGCCCTCCAGCCCCCTGCCATGCCCAGCCATACCTAGGCTTGCCCTGGCAACTGTTGCTGGCCCCCAAAGCGGAAGTGGGCGGGGCCAGGCGCCTTCAAGCCCACTGCCATGCCCTGGGTTGCCCTGGCAACTGTTGCTGGCCCCCAAAGCAGAAGTGGGCGGGGCCTGGCGTCCTCCAGCCCCCTGCCATGCCCAGCCATACCCAGGCTTGCCCTGGCAACTGTAGCTGGGCCCAAAAGCGGAAGTGGGCGGGGCCAGGCGCCCTTAAGCCCCCTGCTATGCCCAGGGTTGCCCTGGCAACTGTTGCTGGCCTCCAAAGCGGAAGTGGGCGGGGCCTGGCCTCCTCCAGCCCCCTGCCATGCCCAGCCATGCCCAGGGTTGCCCTGGCAACTGTTGCTGGCCTCCAAAGCGGATGTGGGCGGGGCCTGGCGCCCTCCAGCCCCCTGCCATGCTCAGGCTTGCCCTGGCAACTGTTGCTGGGCCCTAAAGCGGAAGTGGGCGGGGCCTGGCGCCATCCAGCCCCTTGCCATGCCCATGGTTGCCCTGGCAACTGTTGCTGGCCCCTAAAGCGGAAGTGGGCGGGGCCAGGCGCCCTTAAGCCCCCTGCTATGCCCAGGGTTGCCCTGGCAACTGTTGCTGGCCTCCAAAGCGGAAGTGGGCGGGGCCTGGCCTCCTCCAGCCCACTGCCATGCCCAGCCATACCCAGGCTTGCCCTGGCAACTGTTGCTGGCCCCCAAAGCGGAAGTGGGCGGGGCCAGGTGCCTTCAAGCCCACTGCCATGCCCAGGGTTGCCCTGGCAACTGTTGCTGGCCCCCAAAGCAGAAGTGGGCGGGGCCTGGCGTCCTCCAGCCCCCTGCCATGCCCAGCTATACCCAGGCTTGCCCTGGCAACTGTAGCTGGGCCCAAAAGCGGAAGTGGGCGGGGCCTGGCGCCCTCAAGCCCCCTGCCATGCCCAGGGTTGACCTGGCAACTGTTGCTAGCCTCCAAAGCGGATGTGGGTGGGGCCTGGCGCCCTCCAGCCCCCTGCCATGCCCAGGCTTGCCCTGGCAACTGTTGCTGGGCCCCAAAGCGGAAGTGGGCGGGGCCTGGCGCCCTCCAGCCCCCTGCCATGCCCAGCCATACCCAGGCTTGCCCTGGCAACTGTTGCTGGCCCCCAAAGCGGAAGTGGGCGGGGCCAGGCGCCTTCAAGCCCACTGCCATGCCCAGGGTTGCCCTGGCAACTGTTGCTGGCCCCCAAAGCAGAAGTGGGCGGGGCCTGGCGTCCTCCAGCCCCCTGCCATGCCCAGCTATACCCAGGCTTGCCCTGGCAACTGTAGCTGGGCCCAAAAGCGGAAGTGGGCGGGGCCTGGCGCCCTCAAGCCCCCTGCCATGCCCAGGGTTGACCTGGCAACTGTTGCTAGCCTCCAAAGCGGATGTGGGTGGGGCCTGGCGCCCTCCAGCCCCCTGCCATGCCCAGGCTTGCCCTGGCAACTGTTGCTGGGCCCCAAAGCGGAAGTGGGCGGGGCCTGGCGCCCTCCAGCCCCCTGCCATGCCCAGCCATACCCAGGCTTGCCCTGGCAACTGTTGCTGGCCCCCAAAGCGGAAGTGGGCGGGGCCAGGCGCCTTCAAGCCCACTGCCATGCCCAGGGTTGCCCTGGCAACTGTTGCTGGCCCCCAAAGCAGAAGTGGGCGGGGCCTGGCGTCCTCCAGCCCCCTGCCATGCCCAGCCATACCCAGGCTTGCCCTGGCAACTGTAGCTGGGCCCAAAAGCGGAAGTGGGCTTGGCCAGGCGCCCTTAAGCCCCCTGCTATGCCCAGGGTTGCCCTGGCAACTGTTGCTGGCCTCCAAAGCGGAAGTGGGCGGGGCCTGGCCTCCTCCAGCCCACTGCCATGCCCAGCCATACCCAGGCTTGCCCTGGCAACTGTTGCTGGCCTCCAAAGCGGATGTGGGCGGGGCCTGGCGCCCTCCAGCCCCCTGCCATGCCTAGCCATGCCCAAGCTTGCCCTGGCAACTGTTGCTGGCCTCCAAAGCGGATGTGGGCGGGGCCTGGCGCCCTCCAGCCTCCTGCTATGCCCAGGGTTGCCCTGGCAACTGTTGCTGGCCTCCAAAGCGGAAGTGGGCGGGGCCTGGCCTCCTCCAGCCCACTGCCATGCCCAGCCATACCCAGGCTGTTGCTGGCCCCCAAAGCGGAAGTGGCGGGGCCAGGTGCCTTCAAGCCCACTGCCATGCCCAGGGTTGCCCTGGCAACTGTTGCTGGCCCCCAAAGCAGAAGTGGGCGGGGCCTGGCGTCCCCCAGCCCCCTGCCATGCCCAGCTATACCCAGGCTTGCCCTGGCAACTGTAGCTGGGCCCAAAAGCGGAAGTGGCGTGGCCTGGCGCCCTCAAGCCCCCTGCCATGCCCAGGGTTGACCTGGCAACTGTTGCTAGCCTCCAAAGCGGATGTGGGTGGGGCCTGGCGCCCTCCAGCCCCCTGCCATGCCCAGGCTTGCCCTGGCAACTGTTGCTGGGCCCCAAAGCGGAAGTGGGCGGGGCCTGGCGCCCTCCAGCCCCCTGCCATGCCCAGCCATACCTAGGCTTGCCCTGGCAACTGTTGCTGGCCCCAAAGCGGAAGTGGGCGGGGCCAGGCGCCTTCAAGCCCACTGCCATGCCCAGGGTTGCCCTGGCAACTGTTGCTGGCCCCCAAAGCAGAAGTGGGCGGGGCCTGGCGTCCTCCAGCCCCCTGCCATGCCCAGCCATACCCAGGCTTGCCCTGGCAACTGTAGCTGGGCCCAAAAGCGGAAGTGGGCGGGGCCAGGCGCCCTTAAGCCCCCTGCTATGCCCAGGGTTGCCCTGGCAACTGTTGCTGGCCTCCAAAGCGGAAGTGGGCGGGGCCTGGCCTCCTCCAGCCCACTGCCATGCCCAGCCATACCCAGGCTTGCCCTGGCAACTGTTGCTGGCCTCCAAAGCGGATGTGGGCGGGGCCTGACGCCCTCCAGCCCCCTGCCATGCCCAGCCATGCCCAGGGTTGCCCTGGCAACTGTTGCTGGCCTCCAAAGCGGATGTGGGCGGGGCCTGGCGCCCTCCAGCCCCCTGTCATGCTCAGGCTTGCCCTGGCAACTGTTGCTGGGCCCTAAAGCGGAAGTGGGCGGGGCCTGGCGCCATCCAGCCCCCTGCCATGCCCATGGTTGCCCTGGCAATTGTTGCTGGCCCCTAAAGCGGAAGTGGGCGGGGCCAGGCGCCCTTAAGCCCCCTGCTATGCCCAGGGTTGCCCTGGCAACTGTTGCTGGCCTCCAAAGCGGAAGTGGGCGGGGCAAGGCGCCTTCAAGCCCACTGCCATGCCGAGGGTTGCCCTGGCAACTGTTGCTGGCCCCCAAAGCAGAAGTGGGCGGGGCCTGGCCTCCTCCAGCCCACTGCCATGCCAAGCCATACCCAGGCTTGCCCTGGCAACTGTTGCTGGCCCCCAAAGCGGAAGTGGGCGGGGCCAGGCGCCTTCAAGCCCACTGCCATGCCGAGGGTTGCCCTGGCAACTGTTGCTGGCCCCCAAAGCAGAAGTGGGCGGGGCCTGGCGTCCTCCAGCCCCCTGCCATGCCCAGCCATACCCAGGCTTGCCCTGGCAACTGTAGCTGGGCCCAAAAGCGGAAGTGGGCGGGGCCTGGCGCCCTCAAGCCCCCTGCCATGCCCAGGGTTGACCTGGCAACTGTTGCTAGCCTCCAAAGCGGATGTGGGTGGGGCCTGGCGCCCTCCAGCCCCCTGCCATGCCCAGGCTTGCCCTGGCAACTGTTGCTGGGCCCCAAAGCGGAAGTGGGCGGGGCCTGGCGCCCTCCAGCCCCCTGCCATGCCCAGCCCTACCCAGGCTTGCCCTGGCAACTGTCGCTGGGCCCAAAAGCGGAAGTGGGCGGGGCCTGGCGTCCTCCAGCCCCCTGCCATGCCCAGGCTTGCCCTGGCAACTGTTGCTGCCCCCCCAAAGCGGAAGTGGGCGGTGCCAGGCACCCTCAAGCCCCCTGCCATGCCCAGCCATACCCAGGCTTGCCCTGGCATCTGTTGCTGGGCCTAAAAGCGGAAGTGGGCGGGGCCTGGCGTCCTCCAGCCCCCTGCCATGCCCAGGGTTGCCCTGGCAACTGTTGCTGGCCCCCAAAGCGGAAGTGGGCGGGGCCAGGAGCCCTCAAGCCCCCTGCCATGCCCAGGGTTGCCCTGGCAACTGTTGCTGGCCCCCAAAGCGGAAGTGGGCGGGGCCAGGAGCCCTTAAGCCCCCTGCCATGCCCAGGCTTGCCCTGGCAACTGTTGCTGCCCCCCCAAAGCGGATGTGGGCGGGGCCTGGCGCCCTCCAGCCCCCTGCCATGCCCAGCCATGCCCAAGCTTGCCCTGGCAACTGTTGCTGGCCTCCAAAGCGGATGTGGGCGGGGCCTGGCGCCCTGCAGCCTCCTGCCATGCCCAGGCTTGCCCTGGCAACTGTTGCTGGGCTCCAAAGCGGAAGTGGGCGGGGCCTGGCGCCCTCCAGCCCCCAGTTATGCCCATGGTTGCCCTGGCAACTGTTGCTGGTCTCCAAAGCGGATGTGGGCGGGGCCTGGCGCCCTCCAGCCACCTACCATGCCCAGGCTTGCCCTGGCAACTGTTGCTGGCCCCCAAAGCGGAAGTGGGCGGGGCCAGGCGCCTTCAAGCCCACTGTCATGCCCAGGGTTGCCCTGGCAACTGTTGCTGGCCCCCAAAGCGGAAGTGGGCGGTTCTAGGCGCCCTCAAGCCCCCTGCCATGCCCAGGGTTGCCCTGGCAACTGTTGCTGGCCTCCAAAGCGGATGTGGGCGGGGCCTAGCGCCCTCCAGCCCCCTGCCATGCCCAGCCATGCCCAGGGTTGCCCTGGCAACTGTTGCTGGCCTCCAAAGCGGATGTGGGTGGGGCCTGGCGCCCTCCAGCCCCCTGCCATGCCCAGGCTTGCCCTGGCAACTGTTGCTGGCCTCCAAAGCGGATGTGGGCGGGGCCTGGCGCCCTCCAGCCCCCTGCCATGCTCAGGCTTGCCCTGGCAACTGTTGCTGGGCCCTAAAGCGGAAGTTGGCGGGGCCTGGTGCCATCCAGCCCCCTGCCATGCCCATGGTTGCCCTGGCAACTGTTGCTGGCCCCCAAAGCGGAAGTGGGCGGGGCCTGACGCCATCCAGCACCCTGCCATGCTCAGGCTTGCCCTGGCAACTGTTGCTGGGCCCTAAAGCGGAAGTGGGCGGGGCCTGGCGCCCTTAAGCCCCCTGCCATGCCCAGGGTTGCCCTGCCAACTGTTGCTGGCCTCCAAAGCGGATGTGGGCGGGGCCTGGCGCCCTCCAGCCCCCTGCCATGCCCAGCCATGCCCAAGCTTGCCCTGGCAACTGTTGCTGGGCCCCAAAGCGGAAGTGGGCGGGGCCTGGCGCCCTCCAGCCCCCTACCATGCCCAGGCTTGCCCTGGCAACTGTTGCTGGCCCCCAAAGCGGAAGTGGGCGGGGCCAGGCTCCTTAAAGCCCACTGTCATGCCCAGGGTTGCCCTGGCAACTGTTGCTGGCCCCCAAAGCGGAAGTGGACGGGGCCAGGCGCCCTCAAGCCCCCTGCCATGCCCAGGGTTGCCCTGGCAACTGTTGCTGGCCTCCAAAGCGGATGTGGGCGGGGCCTGGCGCCCTCCAGCCCCCTGCCATGCCCAGTCTTGCCCTGGCAACTGTTGCTGGGCCCAAAAGCGGAAGTGGGTGGGGCCTGGCGTCCTCCAGCCCCCTGCCATGCCCAGGCTTGCCCTGGCAACTGTTGCTGGGCCCCAAAGCAGAAGTGGGCGGGGCCTGGCGCCCACCAGCCTCCTGCCATGCCCAGCCTTGCCCAGGATTGCCCTGGCAACTGTTGCTGGCCCCCAAAGCGGAAGTGGGCGGGGCCTGACGCCATCCAGCACCCTGCCATGCTCAGGCTTGCCCTGGCAACTGTTGCTGGGCCCTAAAGCGGAAGTGGGCGGGGCCTGGCGCCCTTAAGCCCCCTGCCATGCCCAGGGTTGCCCTGCCAACTGTTGCTGGCCTCCAAAGCGGATGTGGGCGGGGCCTGGCGCCCTCCAGCCCCCTGCCATGCCCAGCCATGCCCAAACTTGCCCTGGCAACTGTTGCTGGCCTCCAAAGCGGATGTGGGCGGGGTCTTGCGCCCTCCAGCCTCCTGCCATGCCCAGGCTTACCCTGGCAACTGTTGCTGGGCCCCAAAGCGGAAGTGGGCGGGGCCAGGAGCCTTCAAGCCCCCTGCCATGCCCAGGATTTACCTGGCAACTGTTGCTGGCCTCCAAAGCGGAAGTGGGCGGGGCCTGGCGCCCTCCAGCCCCCTGCCATGCCCAGGCTTGCCCTTGCAACTGTTGCTGGGCCCAAAAGCGGAAGTGGGTGGGGCCTGGCGTCCTCCAGCCCCCTGCCATGCCAAGGCTTGCCCTGGCAACTGTTGCTGGGCCCCAAAGCGGAAGTGGGCGGGGCCAGGCGCTCTTAAGCCCCCTGCCATACCCAGGGTTGCCCTGACAACTGTTAGTGGCCTCCAAAGTGGAAGTGGGCGGGGCCTGGCGCCCTCCAGCCCCCAGTTATGCCCAGGCTTGCCCTTGCAACTGTTGCTGGCCCCCAAAGCGGAAGTGGGCGGGGCCTGGCACCCTCCAGCCCCCTGCTGTGCCCAAGCTTGCCCTGGCAACTGTTGCTGGGCCCCAAAGCGGAAGTGGGCGGAACCTTGCGCCATCCAGCCCCCTGCCATGCCCAGGCTTGCCCTGGCAACTGTTGCTGGCCTCCAAAGCGTAAGTGGGCGGGGCCAGGCGCCCTCAAGCCCCCTGCCATGCCCAGGGTTGCCCTGGCAACTGTTGCTGGCCTCCAAAGCGGATGTGGGCGGGGCCTGGCGCCCTCCAGCCCCCTGCCATGCCCAGCCATGCCCAAGCTTGCCCTGGCAACTGTTGCTGGCCTCCAAAGCGGATGTGGGCAGGGCCTGGCGCCATACAGCCCCCTGCCATGCCCAGGCTTGCCCTGGCAACTGTTGCTGGCCCCCAAAGCGGAAGTGGGCGGGGCCAGGCGCCTTCAAGCCCACTGTCATGCCCAGGGTTGCCCTGGCAACTGTTGCTGGCCCCCAAAGCGGAAGTGGACGGGGCCAGGCGCCTTCAAGCCCACTGTCATGCCCAGGGTTGCCCTGGCAACTGTTGCTGGCCCCCAAAGCGGAAGTGGACGGGGCCAGGCGCCCTCAAGCCCCCTGCCATGCCCAGGGTTGCCCAGGCTTGCCCTGGCAACTGTTGCTGGCCTCCAAAGCGGATGTGGGCGGGGCCTGGCGCCCTCCAGCCCCCAGTTATGCCCAGGGTTGCCCTGACAACTGTTGCTGGCCTCCAAAGCGGATGTGGGCGGGGCCTGGCGCCCTCCAGCCCCCTGCCATGCCCAGGCTTGCCCTGGCAACTGTTGCTGGGCCCAAAAGCGGAAGTGGGTGGGGCCTGGCGTCCTCCAGCCCCCTGCCATGCCCAGGCTTGCCCTGGCAACTGTTGCTGGGCCCCAAAGCGGAAGTGGGCGGGGCCTGGCGCCCTCCAGCCCCCTGCCATGCCCAGCCATACCCAGGCTTGCCCTGGCATCTGTTGCTGGGCCCAAAAGCGGAAGTGGGCGGGGCCTGGCGTCCTCCAGCCCCCTGCCATGCCCAGGGTTGCCCTGGCAACTGTTGCTGGGCCCCAAAGCGGAAGTGGGCGGGGCCAGGAGCCCTCAAGCACCCTGCCATGCCCATGGTTGCCCTTGCAACTGTTGCTGGCCCCCAAAGCGGAAGTGGGCGGGGCCAGGCGCCCTCAAGCCCCCTGCCATGCCCAGCCATGCCCAGGGTTGCCCTGGCAACTGTTGCTGGCCCCCAAATCGGAAGTGGGCGGGGCCAGGCGCCCTTAAGCCCCCTACTATGCCCAGGGTTGCCCTGGCAACTGTTGCTGGGTCCAAAAGCGGATGTGGGTGGGGCCAGGCGCCTTCAAGCCCACTGTCATGCCCAGGGTTGCCCTGGCAACTGTTGCTGGCCTCCAAAGCGGATGTGGGCGGGGCCTGGCGCCCTTTAGCCCCCTGCCATGCCCAGCCATGCCCAAGCTTGCCCTGGCAACTGTTGCTGGCCTCCAAAGCGGATGTGGGCGGGGCATGGCGCCCTCCAGCCCCCTGCCATGCCCAGGCTTGCCCTGGCAACTGTTGCTGGGCCCAAAAGCAGAAGTGGGCGGGGCCTGGCGCCCTCCAGCCCCCTGCCATGCCCAGCCATGCCCAGGATTGCCCTGGCAACTGTTGCTGTTCCCCAAAGCGGAAGTGGGCAGGGCCTGGCGCCCTCCAGCCCCCTGCCATGCTCAGGCTTGCCCTGGCAACTGTTGCTGGGCCCTATAGCGGAAGTGGGTGGGGCCTGGCGCCCTCCAGCCCCCTGCCATGCCCAGCCATACCCAGGCTTGCCCTGGCAACTGTCGCTGGGCCCAAAAGCGGAAGTGGGCGGGGCCTGGCGTCCTCCAGCCCCCTGCCATGCCCAGGCTTGCCCTGGCAACTGTTGCTGCCCCCCAAAGCGGAAGTGGGCGGTGCCAGGCACCCTCAAGCCCCCTGCCATGCCCAGGGTTGCCCTGCCAACTGTTGCTGGCCTCCAAAGCGGATGTGGGCGGGGCCTGGCGCCCTCCAGCCCCCTGCCATGCCCAGCCATGCCCAAGCTTGCCCTGGCAACTGTTGCTGGCCTCCAAAGCGGATGTGGGCAGGGCCTGGCGCCCTCCAGCCTCCTGCCATGCCCAGGCTTGCCCTGGCAACTGTTGCTGGGCCCCAAAGCGGAATTGGGCGGGGCCAGGAGCCCTCAAGCCCCCTGCCATGCCCAGGGTTGCCCTGGCAACTGTTGCTGGCCTCCAAAGCGGATGTGGGTGGGGCCTGGCGCCCTCCAGCCCCCTGCCATGCCCAGGCTTGCCCTGGCAACTGTTGCTGGCCCCTAAAGCGGAAGTGGGCGGGGGCCAGGCGCCCTTAAGCCCCCTGCTATGCCCAGGGTTGCCCTGGCAACTGTTGCTGGCCTCCAAAGCGGATGTGGGTGGGGCCAGGCGCCTTCAAGCCCACTGCCATGCCCAGGGTTGCCCTGCCAACTGTTGCTGGCCTCCAAAGCGGATGTGGGCGGGGCCTA
>NW_028142284.1:42911-99856 GCF_055691185.1 Crinia signifera | reverse complement strand
TCTGCCATGC
Organism: Crinia signifera; assembly: GCF_055691185.1. NCBI lineage: Eukaryota > Metazoa > Chordata > Amphibia > Anura > Myobatrachidae > Crinia > Crinia signifera. Next base: position 99,846 of record NW_028142284.1, on the reverse strand, counting down.
CCAGGGTAGCCATGGCAACTAATGCTGGCCCCCAAAGCGGAAGTGGGCGGGTCCTGGCACCCTTAAGCCCCCTGCCATGCCCAGGGTCGCCCTGGCAACTGTTGCTGGCCCCCAAAGCGGAAGTGGGCGGGTCCAGGCGCCCTTAAGCCCCCTGCCATGCCCAGGGTCGCCCTGGCAACTGTTGCTGGCCACCAAAGCGGAAGTGGGCGGGTCCAGGCCCCCTTAAGCCCCCTGCCTTGGCCAGGGTTGCCCTGGCAACTGTTGCTGGCCCCCAAAGCGGAAGTGGGCGGGTCCAGGCCCCCTTAAGCCCCCTGCCATACCCAGGGTCGCCCTGGCAACTGTTGCTGGCCCAAACTGTTGCTGGCCCCCAAAGCGGAAGTGGGTGTCCAGGCCCCCTTAAGCCCCCTGCCATGCCCAGGGTCGCCCTGGCAACTGTTGCTGGCCCCCAAAGCGGAAGTGGGCGGGTCCAGGCCCCCTTAAGCCCCCTGCCATGCCCAGGGTCGCCCTGGCAACTGTTGCTGGCCCCAAAGCGGAAGTGGGCGGGTCCAGGCGCCCTTAAGCCCCTGCCATGCCCAGGGTTGCCCTGGCAACTGTTGCTGGCCCCCAAAGCGGAAGTGGGCGGGTCCTGGCACCCTTAAGCCCCCTGCCATGCCCAGGGTCGCCCTGGCAACTGTTGCTGGCCCCCAAAGCGGAAGTGGGCGGGGTCCAGGCCCCCTTAAGCCCCCTGCCATGCCCAGGGTCGCCCTGGCAACTGTTGCTGGCCCCCAAAGCGGAAGTGGGCGGATCCAGGCGCCCTTAAGCCCCCTGCTATGCCCAGGGTCGCCCTGGCAACTGTTGCTGGCCCCCAAAGTGGAAGTGGGCGAGTCCAGGCCCCATTAAGTCCCCTGCCATGCCCAGGGTCGCCCTGGCAACTGTTGCTGGCCCAAACTGTTGCTGGCCCCCAAAGCGGAAGTGGGCGGGTCCAGGCCCCCTTAAGCCCCCTGCCATGCCCAGGGTCGCCCAGGCAACTGTTGCTGGCCCCCCCAAAGCGGAAGTGGGCGGGTCCAGGCCCCCTTAAGCCCCCTGCCATGCCCAGGCTTGCCCTGGCAACTGTTGCTGGCCCCCAAAGTGGAAGTGGGCGGGCCCAGGCCCCCATAAGCCCCCTGCCATGCCCAGGCTTACCCTGGCAACTGTTGCTGGCCCCCAAAGTGGAAGTGGGCGGGCCCAGGCCCCCTTAAGCCCCCTGCCATGCCCAGGCTTGCCCTGGCAACTGTTGCTGGCCCCCAAAGCGGAAGTGGGCGGGCCCAGTCCACCTTAAGCCCCCTGCCATGCCCAGGCTTGCCCTGGCAACTGTTGCTGGCCCCCAAAGCGGAAGTGGGCGGGCCCAGGCCCCCTTAAGCCCCTGCCATGCCCAGGGTTGCCCTGGCAACTGTTGCTGGCCCCCAAAGTGGAAGTGGGCGGGTCCAGGCCCCATTAAGTCCCCTGCCATGCCCAGGGTTGCCCTGGCAACTGTTGCTGGCCCCAAAGCGGAAGTGGGCGGGTCCAGGCCCCCTTAAGCCCCCTGCCATGTCCAGGGTTGCCCTGGCAACTGTTGCTGGCCCCCAAAGCGGAAGTGGGCGGGTCCAGGCCCCCTTAAGCCCCCTGCCATGCCCAGGGTTGCCCTGGCAACTGTTGCTGGCCCCCAAAGCGGAAGTGGGCGGGTCCAGGCCCCCTTAAGCCCCCTGCCATGCCCAGGGTTGCCCTGGCAACTGTTGCTGGCCCCCAAAGCGGAAGTGGGCGGGCCCAGGCCCCCATAAGCCCCCTGCCATGCCCAGGCTTGCCCTGGCAACTGTTGCTGGCCCCCAAAGCGGAAGTGGGCGGGCCCAGGCCCCCTTAAGCCCCCTGCCATGCCCAGGCTTGCCCTGGCAACTGTTGCTGGCCCCCAAAGTGGAAGTGGGCGGGCCCAGGCCCCCTTAAGCCCCCTGCCATGCCCAGGCTTGCCCTGGCAACTGTTGCTGGCCCCCAAAGCGGAAGTGGGCGGGCCCAGTCCCCCTTAAGCCCCCTGCCATGCCCAGGCTTGCCCTGGCAACTGTTGCTGAACCCAAAGCGGAAGTGGGCGGGCCCAGGCCCCCATAAGCCCCCTGCCATGGCCATGCTTGCCCTGGCAACTGTTGCTGGCCCCCAAAGCGGAAGTGGGCGGGCTTAGTCCCCCTTAAGCCCCCTGCCATGCCCTTGCTTGCCCTGGCAACTGTTGCTGGCCCCCAAAGCGGAAGTGGGCGGGCCCAGGCCCCCTTAAGCCCCCTGCCATGCCCAGGCTTGCCCTGGCAACTGTTGCTGGCCCCCAAAGCGGAAGTGGGCGGGCCCAGGCCCCCTTAAGCCCCCTGCCATGCCCGGGGTTGCCCTGGCAACTGTTGCTGGCCCCCAAAGCAGAAGTGGGCGGGTCCAGGCGCCCCTAAGCCCCCTGCCATGCCCATGGTCACACTGGCAACTGTTGCTGGCCCCCAAAGCGGATGTGGTCGGGTCCAGGCCCCCTTAAGCCCCCTGCCATGCCCAGGGTAGCCCTGGCAACTGTTGCTGGCCCCCAAAGCGGAAGTGGGCGGGTCCAGGCCCCCTTACGCCCCCTGCCATGCCCAGGATCGCCCTGTCAATTGTTGCTGGCCCCCAAAGCGGAAGTGGGCGGGCCCAGGCCCCCTTAAGCCCCCTGCCATGCCCGGGGTTGCCCTGGCAACTGTTGCTGGCCCCCAAAGCAGAAGTGGGCGGGTCCAGGCGCCCCTAAGCCCCCTGCCATGCCCATGGTCACACTGGCAACTGTTGCTGGCCCCCAAAGCGGATGTGGTCGGGTCCAGGCCCCCTTAAGCCCTCTGCCATGCCCAGGGTAGCCCTGGCAACTGTTGCTGGCCCCCAAAGCGGAAGTGGGCGGGTCCAGGCCCCCTTACGCCCCCTGCCATGCCCAGGATCGCCCTGTCAATTGTTGCTGGCCCCCAAAGCGGAAGTGGGCGGGTCCAGGCGCCCTTAAGCCCCCTGCCATGCCCAGGGTCGCCCTGGCAACTGTTGCTGGCCCCCAAAGCGGAAGTGGGCGGGTCCAGGCCCCCTTAAGCCCCCTGCCATGCCCAGGGTAGCCATGGCAACTGTTGCTGGCCCCCAAAGCGGAAGTGGGCGGATCCAGGCGCCCTTAAGCCCCCTGCCATTCCCAGGGTCTCCCTGGCAACTGTTGCTGGCCCCCAAAGCGGAACTTGGCGGGTCCAGGCCCCCTTAAGCCCCCTGGCTTGGCCAGGGTTGCCCTGGCAACTGTTGCTGGCCCCCAAAGCGGAAGTGGGCGGGTCCAGGCGCCCTTAAGCCCCCAGCCATGCCCGGGGTTGCCCTGGCAACTGTTGCTGGCCCCCAAAGCGGAAGTGGGCGGATCCAGGCGCCCTTAAGCCCCCTGCCATGCCCAGGGTCGCCCTGGCAACTGTTGCTGGCCCCCAAAGCGGAAGTGGGCGGGTCCAGGCCCCCTTAAGCCCCCTGCCATGCCCAGGGTTGCCCTGGCAACTGTTGCTGGCCCCCAAAGCGGAAGTGGGCGGGTCCAGGCCCCCTTAAGCCCCCTGCCATGCCCAGGGTTGCCCTGGCAACTGTTGCTGGCCCCCAAAGCGGAAGTGGGCGGGTCCTGGCCCCCTTAAGCCCCCAGCCATGCTCAGGGTTGCCCTGGCAACTGTTGCTGGCCCCCAAAGCGGAAGTGGGCGGGTCCAGGCCCCCTTAAGGCCCCAGCCATGCCCAGGGTCGCCCTGGCAACTGTTGCTGGCCCCCAAAGCGGAAGTGGGCGGGTCCAGGCCCCCTTAAGCCCCCTTCCATGCCCAGGGTCGCCCTGGCAACTGTTGCTGGCCCCCAAAGCGGAAGTGGGCGGGTCCAGGCCCCCTTAAGCCCCCTGCCATGCCCAGGGTCGCCCTGGCAACTGTTGCTGGCCCCCAAAGCGGAAGTGGGCGGGTCCAGGCCCCCTTAAGCCCCCTGCCATGCCCAGGGTCGCCCTGGCAACTGTTGCTGGCCCCCAAAGCGGAAGTGGGCGGATCCAGGCGCCCTTAAGCCCCCTGCCATGCCCAGGGTCGCCCTGGCAGCTGTTGCTGGCCCCCAAAGCGGAAGTGGGCGGGTCATGGCCCCCTTAAGCCCACTGCCATGCCCAGGGTCGCCCTGGCAACTGTTGCTGGCCCCCAAAGCGGAAGTGGGCGGGTCCAGGCGCCCTTAAGCCCCCTGCCATGCCCAGGGTCGCCCTGGCAACTGTTGCTGGCCCCCAAAGCGGAAGTGGTCGGGTCCAGGCGCCCTTAAGCCCCCTGCCATGCCCAGGGTCGCCCTGGCAACTGTTGCTGGCCCCCAAAGCGGAAGTGGGCAGGTCCAGGCCCCCTTAAGCCCCCTGCCATGCCCAGGGTAGCCATGGCAACTGTTGCTGGCCCCCAAAGCGGAAGTGGGCGGATCCAGGCGCCCTTAAGCCCCCTGCCATGCCCAGGGTCGCCCTGGCAACTGTTGCTGGCCACCAAAGCGGAAGTGGGCGGGTCCAGGCCCCCTTAAGCCCCCTGCCTTGGCCAGGGTCGCCCTGGCAACTGTTGCTGGCCCCCAAAGCGGAAGTGGGCGGGTCCAGGCCCCCTTAAGCCCCCTGCCATACCCAGGGTCGCCCTGGCAACTGTTGCTGGCCCAAACTGTCGCTGGCCCCCAAAGCGGAAGTGGGCGGGTCCAGGCCCCCTTAAGCCCCCTGCCATGCCCAGGGTCGCCCTGGCAACTGTTGCTGGCCCCCAAAGCGGAAGTGGGCGGGTCCTGGCCCCCTTAAGCCCCCAGCCATGCTCAGGGTTGCCCTGGCAACTGTTGCTGGCCCCCAAAGCGGAAGTGGGCGGGTCCAGGCCCCCTTAAGCCCCCAGCCATGCCCAGGGTCGCCCTGGCAACTGTTGCTGGCCCCCAAAGCGGAAGTGGGCGGGTCCAGGCCCCCTTAAGCCCCCTGCCATGCCCAGGGTCGCCCTGGCAACTGTTGCTGGCCCCCAAAGCGGAAGTGGGCGGGTCCAGGCCCCCTTAAGCCTCCTGCCATGCCCAGGGTCGCCCTGGCAACTGTTGCTGGCCCCCAAAGCGGAAGTGGGCGGGTCCAGGCCCCCTTATGCCCCCTGCCATGCCCAGGGTCGCCCTGGCAACTGTTGCTGGCCCCCAAAGCGGAAGTGGGCGGATCCAGGCGCCCTTAAGCCCCCTGCCATGCCCAGGGTCGCCCTGGCAGCTGTTGCTGGCCCCCAAAGCGGAAGTGGGCGGGTCCTGGCCCCCTTAAGCCCACTGCCATGCCCAGGGTCGCCCTGGCAACTGTTGCTGGCCCCCAAAGCGGAAGTGGGCGGGTCCAGGCGCCCTTAAGCCCCCTGCCATGCCCAGGGTCGCCCTGGCAACTGTTGCTGGCCCCCAAAGCGGAAGTGGGCGGGTCCAGGCGCCATTAAGTCCCCTGCCATGCCCAGGGTTGCCCTGGCAACTGTTGCTGGCCCTAAAGCGGAAGTGGGCGAATCCAGGCGCCCTTAAGCCCCCTGCCATGCCCAGGGTTGCCCTGGCAACTGTTGCTGGCCCCCAAAGCGGAAGTGGGCGGGTCCAGGCGCCCTTTAGCCCCCTGCTATGCCCAGGGTTGCCCTGGCAACTGTTGCTGGCCCCCAAAGCGGAAGTGGGCGGGTCCAGGCGCCCTTAAGCCCCCTGCCATGCCCGGGGTTGCCCTGGCAACTGTTGCTGGCCCCCAAAGCGGGTGTGGGCGGGTCCAGGCCCCCTTAAGCCCCCTGCCATGCCTGGGGTTGCCCTGGCAGCTGTTGCTGGCCCCCAAAGCGGAAGTGGGCGGGTCCAGGCGCCCTTTAGCCCCCTGCCATGCCCAGGGTTGCCCTGGCAACTGTTGCTGGCCCCCAAAGCGGAAGTGGGCGGGTCCAGGCCCCCTTAAGCCCCCTGCCATGCCCAGGGTCGCCCTGGCAACTGTTGCTGGCCCCCAAAGCGGAAGTGGGCGGGTCCAGGCGCCCTTAAGCCCCCTGCCATGCCCAGGGTCGCCCTGGCAACTGTTGCTGGCCCCCAAAGCGGAAGTGGGCGGGTCCAGGCCCCCTTAAGCCCCCTGCCATGCCCAGGGTAGCCATGGCAACTGTTGCTGGCCCCCAAAGCGGAAGTGGGCGGGTCCTGGCACCCTTAAGCCCCCTGCCATGCCCAGGGTCGCCCTGGCAACTGTTGCTGGCCCCCAAAGCGGAAGTGGGCGGGTCCAGGCGCCCTTAAGCCCCCTGCCATGCCCAGGGTCGCCCTGGCAACTGTTGCTGGCCACCAAAGCGGAAGTGGGCGGGTCCAGGCCCCCTTAAGCCCCCTGCCTTGGCCAGGGTTGCCCTGGCAACTGTTGCTTGCCCCCAAAGCGGAAGTGGGCGGGTCCAGGCCCCCTTAAGCCCCCTGCCATACCCAGGGTCGCCCTGGCAACTGTTGCTGGCCCAAACTGTTGCTGGCCCCCAAAGCGGAAGTGGGCGGGTCCAGGCCCCCTTAAGCCCCCTGCCATGCCCAGGGTCGCCCTGGCAACTGTTGCTGGCCCCCAAAGCGGAAGTGGGCGGGTCCAGGCCCCCTTAAGCCCCCTGCCATGCCCAGGGTCGCCCTGGCAACTGTTGCTGGCCCCAAAGCGGAAGTGGGCGGGTCCAGGCGCCCTTAAGCCCCTGCCATGCCCAGGGTTGCCCTGGCAACTGTTGCTGACCCCAAAGCGGAAGTGGGCGGGTCCTGGCACCCTTAAGCCCCCTGCCATGCCCAGGGTCGCCCTGGCAACTGTTGCTGGCCCCCAAAGCGGAAGTGGGCGGGTCCAGGCCCCCATAAGCCCCCTGCCATGCCCAGGGTCGCCCTGGCAACTGTTGCTGGCCCCCAAAGCGGAAGTGGGCGGATCCAGGCGCCCTTAAGCCCCCTGTTATGCCCAGGGTCGCCCTGGCAACTGTTGCTGGCCCCCAAAGTGGAAGTGGGCGGGTCCAGGCCCCATTAAGTCCCCTGCCATGCCCAGGGTCGCCCTGGCAACTGTTGCTGGCCCAAACTGTTGCTGGCCCCCAAAGCGGAAGTGGGCGGGTCCAGGCCCCCTTAAGCCCCCTGCCATGCCCAGGGTCGCCCAGGCAACTGTTGCTGGCCCCCAAAGCGGAAGTGGGCGGGTCCAGGCCCCCTTAAGCCCCCTGCCATGCCCAGGGTCGCCCTGGCAACTGTTGCTGGCCCCCAAAGCGGAAGTGGGCAGATCCAGGCGCCCTTAAGCCCCCTGCCATGCCCAGGGTAGCCCTGGCAACTGTTGCTGGCCCCCAAAGTGGAAGTGGGCGGGTCCAGGCCCCATTAAGTCCCCTGCCATGCCCAGGGTTGCCCTGGCAACTGTTGCTGGCCCCAAAGCGGAAGTGGGCGGGTCCAGGCCCCCTTAAGCCCCCTGCCATGCCCAGGGTTGCCCTGGCAACTGTTGCTGGCCCCCAAAGCGGAAGTGGGCGGGTCCAGGCCCCCTTAAGCCCCCTGCCATGCCCAGGGTTGCCCTGGCAACTGTTGCTGGCCCCCAAAGCGGAAGTGGGCGGGTCCAGGCGCCCTTAAGCCCCCTGCCATGCCCAGGGTTGCCCTGGCAACTGTTGCTGGCCCCCAAAGCGAATGTGGGCGGGTCCAGGCCCCCTTAAGCCCCCTGCCATGCCCGAGGTTGCCCTGGCAGCTGTTGCTGGCCCCCAAAGCGGAAGTGGGCGGGTCCAGGCGCCCTTTAGCCCCCTGCCATGCCCAGGGTTGCCCTGGCAACTGTTGCTGGCCCCCAAAGCGGAGGTGGGCGGGTCCAGGCGCCCTTAAGCCCCCTGCCATGCCCAGGGTTGCCCTGGCAACTGTTGCTCTCCCCCAAAGCGGAAGTGGGCGGGTCCAGGCCCCCTTAATCCACCTGCCATGCCCAGGGTTGCCCTGGCAACTGTTGCTGGCCCCCAAAGGGGAAGTGGGCGGGACCTGGCGCCCTTAAGCCCCCTGCCATGCCCAGGGTTGCCCTCGCAACTGTTGCTGGCCCCCAAAGCGGAAGTGGGCGGGTCCTGGCCCCCTTAAACCCACTGCCATGCCCAGGGTTGACCTGGCAACTGTTGCTGGCCCCCAAAGCGGAAGTGGGCGGGTACAGGCCCCCTTAAGCCCCTTGCCATGCCCAGGGTTGCCCTGGCAACTGTTGCTGGCCCCCAAAGCGGAAGTGGGCGGGTCCAGGCGCCCTTAAGCCCCTGCCATGCCCAGGGTTGCCCTGGCAACTGTTGCTGGCCCCCAAAGCGGATGTGGGCGGGTCCAGGCCCCCTTAAGCCCCCTGCCATGCCCGGGGTTGCCCTGGCAACTGTTGCTGGCCCCCAAAGCGGAAGTGGGCGGGTCCAGGCGCCCTTTAGCCCCCTGCCATGCCCAGGGTTGCCCTGGCAACTGTTGCTGGCCCCCAAAGCGGAAGTGGGCAGGTCCAGGCCCCCTTAAGCCCCCTGCCATGCCCAGGGTCGCCCTGGCAACTGTTGCTGGCCCCCAAAGCGGAAGTGGGCGGGTCCAGGCGCCCTCAAGCCCCCTGCCATGCCCAGGGTCGCCCTGGCAACTGTTGCTGGCCCCCAAAGCGGAAGTGGGCGGGTCCAGGCCCCCTTAAGCCCCCTGCCATGCCCAGGGTAGCCATGGCAACTGTTGCTGGCCCCCAAAGTGGAAGTGGGCAGATCCAGGCGCCCTTAAGCCCCCTGCCATGCCCAGGGTCGCCCTGGCAACTGTTGCTGGCCCCCAAAGCGGAAGTGGGCGGGTCCAGGCCCCCTTAAGCCCCCTGCCTTGGCCAGGGTTGCCCTGGCAACTGTTGCTGGCCCCCAAAGCGGAAGTGGGCGGGTCCAGGCCCCCTTAAGCCCCCTGCCATACCCAGGGTCGCCCTGGCAACTGTTGCTGGCCCAAACTGTTGCTGGCCCCCAAAGCGGAAGTGGGCGGGTCCAGGCCCCCTTAAGCCCCCTGCCATGCCCAGGGTCGCCCTGGCAACTGTTGCTGGCCCCCAAAGCGGAAGTGGGCGGGTCCAGGCCCCCTTAAGCCCCCTGCCATGCCCAGGGTCGCCCTGGCAACTGTTGCTGGCCCCCAAAGCGGAAGTGGGCGGATCTAGGCGCCCTTAAGCCCCCTGCCATGCCGAGGGTCGCCCTGGCAACTGTTGCTGGCCCCCAAAGTGGAAGTGGGCGGGTCCAGGCCCTATTAAGTCCCCTGCCATGCCCAGGGTTGCCCTGGCAACTGTTGCTGGCCCCAAAGCGGAAGTGGGCGGGTCCAGGCCCCCTTAAGCCCCCTGCCATGCCCAGGGTTGCCCTGGCAACTGTTGCTGGCCCCCAAAGCGGAAGTGGGCGGGTCCAGGCCCCCTTAAGCCCCCTGCCATGCCCAGTGTTGCCCTGGCAACTGTTGCTGGCCCCCAAAGCGGAAGTGGGCGGGTCCAGGCGCCCTTAAGCCCCTGCCATGCCCAGGGTTGCCCTGGCAACTGTTGCTGGCCCCCAAAGCGGAAGTGGGCGGGTCCTGGCCCCCTTAAGCCCCCAGCCATGCTCAGGGTTGCCCTGGCAACTGATGCTGGCCCCCAAAGCGGAAGTGGGCGGGTCCAGGCCCCCTTAAGCCCCCAGCCATGCCAAGGGGTCGCCCTGGCAGCTGTTGCTGGCCCCCAAAGCGGAAGTGGGCGGGTCCAGGCCCCCTTAAGCCCCTGCCATGCCTAGGGTTGCCCTGGCAACTGTTGCTGGCCCCCAAAGCGGAAGTGGGCGGGTCCTGGCACCCTTAAGCCCCCTGCCATGCCCAGGGTCGCCCTGGCAACTGTTGCTGGCCCCCAAAGCGGAAGTGGGCGGGTCCAGGCCCCCTTAAGCCCCCTGCCATGCCCAGGGTCGCCCTGGCAACTGTTGCTGGCCCCCAAAGCGGAAGTGGGCGGATCCAGGCGCCCTTAAGCCCCCTGCTATGCCCAGGGTCGCCCTGGCAACTGTTGCTGGCCCCCAAAGTGGAAGTGGGCGGGTCCAGGCCCCATTAAGTCCCCTGCCATGCCCAGGGTCGCCCTGGCAACTGTTGCTGGCCCAAACTGTTGCTGGCCCCCAAAGCGGAAGTGGGCGGGTCCAGGCCCCCTTAAGCCCCCTGCCATGCCCAGGGTCGCCCAGGCAACTGTTGCTGGCCCCCAAAGTGGAAGTGGGCGGGTCCAGGCCCCCTTAAGCCCCCTGCCATGCCCAGGGTCGCCCTGGCAACTGTTGCTGGCCCCCAAAGCGGAAGTGGGCAGATCCAGGCGCCCTTAAGCCCCCTGCCATGCCCAGGGTAGCCCTGGCAACTGTTGCTGGCCCCCAAAGTGGAAGTGGGTGGGTCCAGGCCCCATTAAGTCCCCTGCCATGCCCAGGGTTGCCCTGGCAACTGTTGCTGGATCCAAAGCGGAAGTGGGCGGGTCCAGGCCCCCTTAAGCCCCCTGCCATGCCCAGGGTTGCCCTGGCAACTGTTGCTGGCCCCCAAAGCGGAAGTGGGCGGGTCCAGGCCCCCTTAAGCCCCCTGCCATGCCCAGGGTTGCCCTGGCAACTGTTGCTGGCCCCCAAAGCGGAAGTGGGCGGGTCCAGGCGCCCTTAATCCCCCTGCCATGCCCATGGTTGCCCTGGCAACTGTTTCTGGCCCCCAATGCGGATGTGGGCGGGTCCAGGCCCCCTTAAGCCCCCTGCCATGCCCGGGGTTGCCCTGGCAGCTGTTGCTGGCCCCCAAAGCGGAAGTGGGCGGGTCCAGGCGCCCTTTAGCCCCCTGCCATGCCCAGGGTTGCCCTGGCAACTGTTGCTGGCCCCCAAAGTGGAGGTGGGCGGGTCCAGGCGCCCTTAAGCCCCCTGCCATGCCCAGGGTTGCCCTGGCAACTGTTGCTCTCCCCCAAAGCGGAAGTGGGCGGGTCCAGGCCCCCTTAAGCCACCTGCCATGCCCAGGGTTGCCCTGGCAACTGTTGCTGGCCCCCAAAGGGGAAGTGGGCGGGACCTGGCGCCCTTAAGCCCCCTGCCATGCCCAGGGTTGCCCTCGCAACTGTTGCTGGCCCCCAAAGCGGAAGTGGGCGGGTCCTGGCCCCCTTAAGCCCACTGCCATGCCCAGGGTTGCCCTGGCAACTGTTGCTGGCCCCCAAAGCGGATGTGGGCGGGTACAGGCCCCCTTAAGCCCCTTGCCATGCCCAGGGTTGCCCTGGCAACTGTTGCTGGCCCCCAAAGCGGAAGTGGGCGGGTCCAGGCGCCCTTAAGCCCCTGCCATGCCCAGGGTTGCCCTGGCAACTGTTGCTGGCCCCCAAAGCGGATGTGGGCGGGTCCAGGCCCCCTTAAGCCCCCTGCCATGCCCGGGGTTGCCCTGGCAGCTGTTGCTGGCCCCCAAAGCGGAAGTGGGCGGGTCCAGGCGCCCTTAAGCCCCCTGCCATGCCCAGGGTTGCCCTGGCAACTGTTGCTGGCCCCCAAAGCGGAAGTGGGCGGGTTTAGGCCCCCTTAAGCCCCCTGCCATGCCCAGTGTTGCCCTGGCAACTGTTGCTGGCCCCCAAAGCGGAAGTGGGCGGGTCCAGGCGCCCTTAAGCCCCTGCCATGCCCAGGGTTGCCCTGGCAACTGTTGCTGGCCCCCAAAGCGGAAGTGGGCGGGTCCTGGCCCCCTTAAGCCCCCAGCCATGCTCAGGGTTGCCCTGGCAACTGTTGCTGGCCCCCAAAGCGGAAGTGGGCTGGTCCAGGCCCCCTTAAGCCCCCAGCCATGCCCAGGGTCGCCCTGGCAGCTGTTGCTGGCCCCCCAAAGCGGAAGTGGGCGGGTCCAGGCCCCCTTAAGCCCCCTGCCATGCCCAGGGTCGCCCTGGCAACTGTTGCTGGCCCCAAAGCTGAAGTGGGCGGGTCCAGGCCCCCGTAAGCCCCCTGCCATGCCCAGGGTCGCCCTGGCAACTGTTGCTGGCCCCCAAAGCGGAAGTTGGCGGATCCAGGCGCCCTTAAGCCCCCTGCCATGCCAAGGGTCGCCCTGGCAACTGTTGCTGGCCCCCAAAGTGGAAGTGGGCAGGTCCAGGCCCCATTAAGTCCCCTGCCATGCCCAGGGTTGCCCTGGCAACTGTTGCTGGCCCCAAAGCGGAAGTGGGCGGGTCCAGGCCCCCTTAAGCCCCCTGCCATGTCCAGGGTTGCCCTGGCAACTGTTGCTGGCCCCCAAAGCGGAAGTGGGCGGGTCCAGGCCCCCTTAAGCCCCCTGCCATGCCCAGGGTTGCCCTGGCAACTGTTGCTGGCCCCAAAGCGGAAGTGGGCGGGTCCAGGCCCCCTTAAGCCCCCTGCCATGCCCAGGGTTGCCCTGGCAACTGTTGCTGGCCCCCAAAGCGGAAGTGGGCGGGTCCAGGCCCCCTTAAGCCCCCTGCCATGCCCAGTGTTGCCCTGGCAACTGTTGCTGGCCCCCAAAGCGGAAGTGGGCGGGTCCAGGCGCCCTTAAGCCCCTGCCATGCCCAGGGTTTCCCTGGCAACTGTTGCTGGCCCCCAAAGCGGAAGTGGGCGGGTCCTGGCCCCTTTAAGCCCCCAGCCATGCTCAGGGTTGCCCTGGCAACTGTTGCTGGCCCCCAAAGCGGAAGTGGGCGGGTCCAGGCCCCCTTAAGCCCCCAGCCATGCCCAGGGTCGCCCTGGCAGCTGTTGCTGGCCCCCAAAGCGGAAGTGGGCGGGTCCAGGCCCCCTTAAGCCCCCTGCCATGCCCAGGGTCGCCCTGGCAACTGTTGCTGGCCCCAAAGCGGAAGTGGGCGGGTCCAGGCGCCCTTAAGCCCCTGCCATGCCCAGGGTCGCCCTGGCAACTGTTGCTGGCCCCCAAAGCGGAAGTGGGCGGGTCCTGGCCCCCTTAAGCCCCCTGCCATGCCCAGGGTCGCCCTGGCAACTGTTGCTGGCCCCCAAAGCGGAAGTGGGCGGGTCCAGGCCCCCGTAAGCCCCCTGCCATGCCCAGGGTCGCCCTGGCAACTGTTGCTGGCCCTCAAAGCGGAAGTGGGCGGATCCAGGCGCCCTTAAGCCCCCTGCCATGCCCAGGGTCGCCCTGGCAACTGTTGCTGGCCCCCAAAGCGGAAGTGGGCGGGTCCAGGCGCCCTTAAGCCCCTGCCATGCCCATGGTTGCCCTGGCAACTGTTGCTGGCCCCCAAAGCGGAAGTGGGCGGGTCCAGGCCCCCTTAAGCCCCCTGCCATGCCCAGGGTTGCCCTGGCAACTGTTGCTGGCCCCCAAAGCGGAAGTGGGCGGGTCCAGGCGCCCTTAAGCCCCCTGCCATGCCCAGGGTTGCCCTGGCAACTGTTGCTGGCCCCCAAAGCGGGTGTGGGCGGGTCCAGGCCCCCTTAAGCCCCCTGCCATGCCCAGTGTTGCCCTGGCAACTGTTGCTGGCCCCCAAAGCGGAAGTGGGCGGGTCCAGGCGCCCTTAAGCCCCTGCCATGCCCAGGGTTTCCCTGGCAACTGTTGCTGGCCCCCAAAGCGGAAGTGGGCGGGTCCTGGCCCCTTTAAGCCCCCAGCCATGCTCAGGGTTGCCCTGGCAACTGTTGCTGGCCCCCAAAGCGGAAGTGGGCGGGTCCAGGCCCCCTTAAGCCCCCAGCCATGCCCAGGGTCGCCCTGGCAGCTGTTGCTGGCCCCCAAAGCGGAAGTGGGCGGGTCCAGGCCCCCTTAAGCCCCCTGCCATGCCCAGGGTCGCCCTGGCAACTGTTGCTGGCCCCAAAGCGGAAGTGGGCGGGTCCAGGCGCCCTTTAGCCCCCTGCCATGCCCAGGGTTGCCCTGGCAACTGTTGCTGGCCCCCAAAGCGGAAGTAGGCGGGTCCAGGCCCCCTTAAGCCCCATGCCATGCCCAGGGTCGCCCTGGCAACTGTTGCTGGCCCCCAAAGCGGAAGTGGGCGGGTCCAGGCGCCCTTAAGCCCCCTGCCATGCCCAGGGTCGCCCTGGCAACTGTTGCTGGCCCCCAAAGCGGAAGTGGGCGGGTCCAGGCCCCCTTAAGCCCCCTGCCATGCCCAGGGTAGCCATGGCAACTGTTGCTGGCCCCCAAAGCGGTAGTGGGCGGGTCCTGGCACCCTTAAGCCCCCTGCCATGCCCAGGGTCGCCCTGGCAACTGTTGCTGGCCCCCAAAGCGGAAGTGGGCGGGTCCAGGCGCCCTTAAGCCCCCTGCCATGCCCAGGGTCGCCCTGGCAACTGTTGCTGGCCACCAAAGCGGAAGTGGGCGGGTCCAGGCCCCCTTAAGCCCCCTGCCTTGGCCAGGGTTGCCCTGGCAACTGTTGCTGGCCCCCAAAGCGGAAGTGGGCGGGTCCAGGCCCCCTTAAGCCCCCTGCCATACCCAGGGTCGCCCTGGCAACTGTTGCTGGCCCAAACTGTTGCTGGCCCCCAAAGCGGAAGTGGGCGGGTCCAGGCCCCCTTAAGCCCCCTGCCATGCCCAGGGTCGCCCTGGCAACTGTTGCTGGCCCCCAAAGCGGAAGTGGGCGGGTCCAGGCCCCCTTAAGCCCCCTGCCATGCCCAGGGTCGCCCTGGCAACTGTTGCTGGCCCCAAAGCGGAAGTGGGCGGGTCCAGGCGCCCTTAAGCCCCTGCCATGCCCAGGGTTGCCCTGGCAACTGTTGCTGGCCCCCAAAGCGGAAGTGGGCGGGTCCTGGCACCCTTAAGCCCCCTGCCATGCCCAGGGTCGCCCTGGCAACTGTTGCTGGCCCCCAAAGCGGAAGTGGGCGGGTCCAGGCCCCCTTAAGCCCCCTGCCATGCCCAGGGTCGCCCTGGCAACTGTTGCTGGCCCCCAAAGCGGAAGTGGGCGGATCCAGGCGCCCTTAAGCCCCCTGCTATGCCCAGGGTCGCCCTGGCAACTGTTGCTGGCCCCCAAAGTGGAAGTGGGCGGGTCCAGGCCCCATTAAGTCCCCTTCCATGCCCAGGGTCGCCCTGGCAACTGTTGCTGGCCCAAACTGTTGCTGGCCCCCAAAGCGTGAAGTGGGCGGGTCCAGGCCCCCTTAAGCCCCCTGCCATGCCCAGGGTCGCCCAGGCAACTGTTGCCGGCCCCAAAGCGGAAGTGGGCGGGTCCAGGCCCCCTTAAGCCCCCTGCCATGCCCAGGGTCGCCCTGGCAACTGTTGCTGGCCCCCAAAGCGGAAGTGGGCAGATCCAGGCGCCCTTAAGCCCCCTGCCATGCCCAGGGTAGCCCTGGCAACTGTTGCTGGCCCCCAAAGTGGAAGTGGGCGGGTCCAGGCCCCATTAAGTCCCCTGCCATGCCCAGGGTTGCCCTGGCAACTGTTGCTGGCCCCAAAGCGGAAGTGGGCGGGTCCAGGCCCCCTTAAGCCCCCTGCCATGCCCATGGTTGCCCTGGCAACTGTTGCTGGCCCCCAAAGCGGAAGTGGGCGGGTCCAGGCCCCCTTAAGCCCCCTGCCATGCCCAGGGTTGCCCTGGCAACTGTTGCTGGCCCCCAAAGCGAATGTGGGCGGGTCCAGGCCCCCTTAAGCCCCCTGCCATGCCCAGGGTCGCCCTGGCAACTGTTGCTGGCCCCAAAGCGGAAGTGGGCGGGTCCAGGCGCCCTTAAGCCCTGGCAACTGTTGCTGGCCCCCAAAGTGGAAGTGGGCGGGTCCAGGCCCCATTAAGTCCCCTTCCATGCCCAGGGTCGCCCTGGCAACTGTTGCTGGCCCAAACTGTTGCTGGCCCCCAAAGCGGAAGTGGGCGGGTCCAGGCCCCCTTAAGCCCCCTGCCATGCCCAGGGTTGCCCTGGCAACTGTTGCTGGCCCCCAAAGCGAATGTGGGCGGGTCCAGGCCCCCTTAAGCCCCCTGCCATGCCCGGGGTTGCCCTGGCAGCTGTTGCTGGCCCCCAAAGCGGAAGTGGGCGGGTCCAGGCGCCCTTTAGCCCCCTGCCATGCCCAGGGTTGCCCTGGCAACTGTTGCTGGCCCCCAAAGCAGAGGTGGGCGGGTCCAGGCGCCCTTAAGCCCCCTGCCATGCCCAGGGTTGCCCTGGCAACTGTTGCTCTCCCCCAAAGCGGAAGTGGGCGGGTCCAGGCCCCCTTAATCCACCTGCCATGCCCAGGGTTGCCCTGGCAACTGTTGCTGGCCCCCAAAGGGGAAGTGGGCGGGACCTGGCGCCCTTAAGCCCCCTGCCATGCCCAGGGTTGCCCTCGCAACTGTTGCTGGCCCCCAAAGCGGAAGTGGGCGGGTCCTGGCCCCCTTAAGCCCACTGCCATGCCCAGGGTTGCCCTGGCAACTGTTGCTGGCCCCCAAAGCGGAAGTGGGCGGGTACAGGCCCCCTTAAGCCCCTTGCCATGCCCAGGGTTGCCCTGGCAACTGTTGCTGGCCCCCAAAGCGGAAGTGGGCGGGTCCAGGCGCCCTTAAGCCCCTGCCATGCCCAGGGTTGCCCTGGCAACTGTTGCTGGCCCCCAAAGTGGAAGTGGGCAGGTCCAGGCCCCATTAAGTCCCCTGCCATGCCCAGGGTTGCCCTGGCAACTGTTGCTGGCCCCAAAGCGGAAGTGGGCGGGTCCAGGCCCCCTTAAGCCCCCTGCCATGTCCAGGGTTGCCCTGGCAACTGTTGCTGGCCCCCAAAGCGGAAGTGGGCGGGTCCAGGCCCCCTTAAGCCCCCTGCCATGCCCAGGGTTGCCCTGGCAACTGTTGCTGGCCCCAAAGCGGAAGTGGGCGGGTCCAGGCCCCCTTAAGCCCCCTGCCATGCCCAGGGTTGCCCTGGCAACTGTTGCTGGCCCCCAAAGCGGAAGTGGGCGGGTCCAGGCCCCCTTAAGCCCCCTGCCATGCCCAGTGTTGCCCTGGCAACTGTTGCTGGCCCCCAAAGCGGAAGTGGGCGGGTCCAGGCGCCCTTAAGCCCCTGCCATGCCCAGGGTTTCCCTGGCAACTGTTGCTGGCCCCCAAAGCGGAAGTGGGCGGGTCCTGGCCCCTTTAAGCCCCCAGCCATGCTCAGGGTTGCCCTGGCAACTGTTGCTGGCCCCCAAAGCGGAAGTGGGCGGGTCCAGGCCCCCTTAAGCCCCCAGCCATGCCCAGGGTCGCCCTGGCAGCTGTTGCTGGCCCCCAAAGCGGAAGTGGGCGGGTCCAGGCCCCCTTAAGCCCCCTGCCATGCCCAGGGTCGCCCTGGCAACTGTTGCTGGCCCCAAAGCGGAAGTGGGCGGGTCCAGGCGCCCTTAAGCCCCTGCCATGCCCAGGGTCGCCCTGGCAACTGTTGCTGGCCCCAAAGCGGAAGTGGGCGGGTCCAGGCGCCCTTAAGCCCCTGCCATGCCCAGGGTCGCCCTGGCAACTGTTGCTGGCCCCCAAAGCGGAAGTGGGCGGGTCCTGGCCCCCTTAAGCCCCCTGCCATGCCCAGGGTCGCCCTGGCAACTGTTGCTGGCCCCCAAAGCGGAAGTGGGCGGGTCCAGGCCCCCGTAAGCCCCCTGCCATGCCCAGGGTCGCCCTGGCAACTGTTGCTGGCCCTCAAAGCGGAAGTGGGCGGATCCAGGCGCCCTTAAGCCCCCTGCCATGCCCAGGGTCGCCCTGGCAACTGTTGCTGGCCCCCAAAGCGGAAGTGGGCGGGTCCAGGCGCCCTTAAGCCCCTGCCATGCCCATGGTTGCCCTGGCAACTGTTGCTGGCCCCCAAAGCGGAAGTGGGCGGGTCCAGGCCCCCTTAAGCCCCCTGCCATGCCCAGGGTTGCCCTGGCAACTGTTGCTGGCCCCCAAAGCGAATGTGGGCGGGTCCAGGCCCCCTTAAGCCCCCTGCCATGCCCGGGGTTGCCCTGGCAGCTGTTGCTGGCCCCCAAAGCGGAAGTGGGCGGGTCCAGGCGCCCTTTAGCCCCCTGCCATGCCCAGGGTTGCCCTGGCAACTGTTGCTGGCCCCCAAAGCAGAGGTGGGCGGGTCCAGGCGCCCTTAAGCCCCCTGCCATGCCCAGGGTTGCCCTGGCAACTGTTGCTCTCCCCCAAAGCGGAAGTGGGCGGGTCCAGGCCCCCTTAATCCACCTGCCATGCCCAGGGTTGCCCTGGCAACTGTTGCTGGCCCCCAAAGGGGAAGTGGGCGGGACCTGGCGCCCTTAAGCCCCCTGCCATGCCCAGGGTTGCCCTCGCAACTGTTGCTGGCCCCCAAAGCGGAAGTGGGCGGGTCCTGGCCCCCTTAAGCCCACTGCCATGCCCAGGGTTGCCCTGGCAACTGTTGCTGGCCCCCAAAGCGGAAGTGGGCGGGTACAGGCCCCCTTAAGCCCCTTGCCATGCCCAGGGTTGCCCTGGCAACTGTTGCTGGCCCCCAAAGCGGAAGTGGGCGGGTCCAGGCGCCCTTAAGCCCCTGCCATGCCCAGGGTTGCCCTGGCAACTGTTGCTGGCCCCCAAAGTGGAAGTGGGCGGGTCCAGGCCCCATTAAGTCCCCTGCCATGCCCAGGGTTGCCCTGGCAACTGTTGCTGGCCCCAAAGCGGAAGTGGGCGGGTCCAGGCCCCCTTAAGCCCCCTGCCATGTCCAGGGTTGCCCTGGCAACTGTTGCTGGCCCCCAAAGCGGAAGTGGGCGGGTCCAGGCCCCCTTAAGCCCCCTGCCATGCCCAGGGTTGCCCTGGCAACTGTTGCTGGCCCCAAAGCGGAAGTGGGCGGGTCCAGGCCCCCTTAAGCCCCCTGCCATGCCCAGGGTTGCCCTGGCAACTGTTGCTGGCCCCCAAAGCGGAAGTGGGCGGGTCCAGGCCCCCTTAAGCCCCCTGCCATGCCCAGTGTTGCCCTGGCAACTGTTGCTGGCCCCCAAAGCGGAAGTGGGCGGGTCCAGGCGCCCTTAAGCCCCTGCCATGCCCAGGGTTTCCCTGGCAACTGTTGCTGGCCCCCAAAGCGGAAGTGGGCGGGTCCTGGCCCCTTTAAGCCCCCAGCCATGCTCAGGGTTGCCCTGGCAACTGTTGCTGGCCCCCAAAGCGGAAGTGGGCGGGTCCAGGCCCCCTTAAGCCCCCAGCCATGCCCAGGGTCGCCCTGGCAGCTGTTGCTGGCCCCCAAAGCGGAAGTGGGCGGGTCCAGGCCCCCTTAAGCCCCCTGCCATGCCCAGGGTCGCCCTGGCAACTGTTGCTGGCCCCAAAGCGGAAGTGGGCGGGTCCAGGCGCCCTTAAGCCCCTGCCATGCCCAGGGTCGCCCTGGCAACTGTTGCTGGCCCCCAAAGCGGAAGTGGGCGGGTCCTGGCCCCCTTAAGCCCCCTGCCATGCCCAGGGTCGCCCTGGCAACTGTTGCTGGCCCCCAAAGCGGAAGTGGGCGGGTCCAGGCCCCCGTAAGCCCCCTGCCATGCCCAGGGTCGCCCTGGCAACTGTTGCTGGCCCTCAAAGCGGAAGTGGGCGGATCCAGGCGCCCTTAAGCCCCCTGCCATGCCCAGGGTCGCCCTGGCAACTGTTGCTGGCCCCCAAAGCGGAAGTGGGCGGGTCCAGGCGCCCTTAAGCCCCTGCCATGCCCATGGTTGCCCTGGCAACTGTTGCTGGCCCCCAAAGCGGAAGTGGGCGGGTCCAGGCCCCCTTAAGCCCCCTGCCATGCCCAGGGTTGCCCTGGCAACTGTTGCTGGCCCCCAAAGCGGAAGTGGGCGGGTCCAGGCGCCCTTAAGCCCCCTGCCATGCCCAGGGTTGCCCTGGCAACTGTTGCTGGCCCCCAAAGCGGGTGTGGGCGGGTCCAGGCCCCCTTAAGCCCCCTGCCATGCCCGGGGTTGCCCTGGCAGCTGTTGCTGGCCCCCAAAGCGGAAGTGGGCGGGTCCAGGCGCCCTTTAGCCCCCTGCCATGCCCAGGGTTGCCCTGGCAACTGTTGCTGGCCCCCAAAGCGGAAGTAGGCGGGTCCAGGCCCCCTTAAGCCCCATGCCATGCCCAGGGTCGCCCTGGCAACTGTTGCTGGCCCCCAAAGCGGAAGTGGGCGGGTCCAGGCGCCCTTAAGCCCCCTGCCATGCCCAGGGTCGCCCTGGCAACTGTTGCTGGCCCCCAAAGCGGAAGTGGGCGGGTCCAGGCCCCCTTAAGCCCCCTGCCATGCCCAGGGTAGCCATGGCAACTGTTGCTGGCCCCCAAAGATGTAGTGGGCGGGTCCTGGCACCCTTAAGCCCCCTGCCATGCCCAGGGTCGCCCTGGCAACTGTTGCTGGCCCCCAAAGCGGAAGTGGGCGGGTCCAGGCGCCCTTAAGCCCCCTGCCATGCCCAGGGTCGCCCTGGCAACTGTTGCTGGCCACCAAAGCGGAAGTGGGCGGGTCCAGGCCCCCTTAAGCCCCCTGCCTTGGCCAGGGTTGCCCTGGCAACTGTTGCTGGCCCCCAAAGCGGAAGTGGGCGGGTCCAGGCCCCCTTAAGCCCCCTGCCATACCCAGGGTCGCCCTGGCAACTGTTGCTGGCCCAAACTGTTGCTGGCCCCCAAAGCGGAAGTGGGCGGGTCCAGGCCCCCTTAAGCCCCCTGCCATGCCCAGGGTCGCCCTGGCAACTGTTGCTGGCCCCCAAAGCGGAAGTGGGCGGGTCCAGGCCCCCTTAAGCCCCCTGCCATGCCCAGGGTCGCCCTGGCAACTGTTGCTGGCCCCAAAGCGGAAGTGGGCGGGTCCAGGCGCCCTTAAGCCCCTGCCATGCCCAGGGTTGCCCTGGCAACTGTTGCTGGCCCCCAAAGCGGAAGTGGGCGGGTCCTGGCACCCTTAAGCCCCCTGCCATGCCCAGGGTCGCCCTGGCAACTGTTGCTGGCCCCCAAAGCGGAAGTGGGCGGGTCCAGGCCCCCTTAAGCCCCCTGCCATGCCCAGGGTCGCCCTGGCAACTGTTGCTGGCCCCCAAAGCGGAAGTGGGCGGATCCAGGCGCCCTTAAGCCCCCTGCTATGCCCAGGGTCGCCCTGGCAACTGTTGCTGGCCCCCAAAGTGGAAGTGGGCGGGTCCAGGCCCCATTAAGTCCCCTGCCATGCCCAGGGTCGCCCTGGCAACTGTTGCTGGCCCAAACTGTTGCTGGCCCCCAAAGCGGAAGTGGGCGGGTCCAGGCCCCCTTAAGCCCCCTGCCATGCCCAGGGTCGCCCAGGCAACTGTTGCCGGCCCCCAAAGCGGAAGTGGGCGGGTCCAGGCCCCCTTAAGCCCCCTGCCATGCCCAGGGTCGCCCTGGCAACTGTTGCTGGCCCCCAAAGCGGAAGTGGGCAGATCCAGGCGCCCTTAAGCCCCCTGCCATGCCCAGGGTAGCCCTGGCAACTGTTGCTGGCCCCCAAAGTGGAAGTGGGCGGGTCCAGGCCCCATTAAGTCCCCTGCCATGCCCAGGGTTGCCCTGGCAACTGTTGCTGGCCCCAAAGCGGAAGTGGGCGGGTCCAGGCCCCCTTAAGCCCCCTGCCATGCCCAGGGTTGCCCTGGCAACTGTTGCTGGCCCCCTAAGCGGAAGTGGGCGGGTCCAGGCCCCCTTAAGCCCCCTGCCATGCCCAGGGTTGCCCTGGCAACTGTTGCTGGCCCCCAAAGCGGAAGTGGGCGGGTCCAGGCGCCCTTAAGCCCCCTGCCATGCCCAGGGTTGCCCTGGCAACTGTTGCTGGCCCCCAAAGCGAATGTGGGCGGGTCCAGGCCCCCTTAAGCCCCCTGCCATGCCCGGGGTTGCCCTGGCAGCTGTTGCTGGCCCCCAAAGCGGAAGTGGGCGGGTCCAGGCGCCCTTTAGCCCCCTGCCATGCCCAGGGTTGCCCTGGCAACTGTTGCTGGCCCCCAAAGCAGAGGTGGGCGGGTCCAGGCGCCCTTAAGCCCCCTGCCATGCCCAGGGTTGCCCTGGCAACTGTTGCTCTCCCCCAAAGCGGAAGTGGGCGGGTCCAGGCCCCCTTAATCCACCTGCCATGCCCAGGGTTGCCCTGGCAACTGTTGCTGGCCCCCAAAGGGGAAGTGGGCGGGACCTGGCGCCCTTAAGCCCCCTGCCATGCCCAGGGTTGCCCTCGCAACTGTTGCTGGCCCCCAAAGCGGAAGTGGGCGGGTCCTGGCCCCCTTAAGCCCACTGCCATGCCCAGGGTTGCCCTGGCAACTGTTGCTGGCCCCCAAAGCGGAAGTGGGCGGGTACAGGCCCCCTTAAGCCCCTTGCCATGCCCAGGGTTGCCCTGGCAACTGTTGCTGGCCCCCAAAGCGGAAGTGGGCGGGTCCAGGCGCCCTTAAGCCCCTGCCATGCCCAGGGTTGCCCTGGCAACTGTTGCTGGCCCCCAAAGCGGATGTGGGCGGGTCCAGGCCCCCTTAAGCCCCCTGCCATGCCCGGGGTTGCCCTGGCAGCTGTTGCTGGCCCCCAAAGCGGAAGTGGGCGGGTCCAGGCGCCCTTTAGCCCCCTGCCATCCCCAGGGTTGCCCTGGCAAATGTTGCTGGCCCCCAAAGCGGAAGTGGGCAGGTCCAGGCCCCCTTAAGCCCCCTGCCATGCCCAGGGTCGCCCTGGCAACTGTTGCTGGCCCCCAAAGCGGAAGTGGGCGGGTCCAGGCGCCCTTAAGCCCCCTGCCATGCCCAGGGTCGCCCTGGCAACTGTTGCTGGCCCCCAAAGCGGAAGTGGGCGGGTCCAGGCCCCCTTAAGCCCCCTGCCATGCCCAGGGTAGCCATGGCAACTGTTGCTGGCCCCCAAAGTGGAAGTGGGCAGATCCAGGCGCCCTTAAGCCCCCTGCCATGCCCAGGGTCGCCCTGGCAACTGTTGCTGGCCCCCAAAGCGGAAGTGGGCGGGTCCAGGCCCCCTTAAGCCCCCTGCCTTGGCCAGGGTTGCCCTGGCAACTGTTGCTGGCCCCCAAAGCGGAAGTGGGCGGGTCCAGGCCCCCTTAAGCCCCCTGCCATACCCAGGGTCGCCCTGGCAACTGTTGCTGGCCCAAACTGTTGCTGGCCCCCAAAGCGGAAGTGGGCGGGTCCAGGCCCCCTTAAGCCCCCTGCCATGCCCAGGGTCGCCCTGGCAACTGTTGCTGGCCCCCAAAGCGGAAGTGGGCGGGTCCAGGCCCCCTTAAGCCCCCTGCCATGCCCAGGGTCGCCCTGGCAACTGTTGCTGGCCCCCAAAGCGGAAGTGGGCGGATCCAGGCGCCCTTAAGCCCCCTGCCATGCCGAGGGTCGCCCTGGCAACTGTTGCTGGACCCCAAAGTGGAAGTGGGCGGGTCCAGGCCCTATTAAGTCCCCTGCCATGCCCAGGGTTGCCCTGGCAACTGTTGCTGGCCCCAAAGCGGAAGTGGGCGGGTCCAGGCCCCCTTAAGCCCCCTGCCATGCCCAGGGTTGCCCTGGCAACTGTTGCTGGCCCCCAAAGCGGAAGTGGGCGGGTCCAGGCCCCCTTAAGCCCCCTGCCATGCCCAGTGTTGCCCTGGCAACTGTTGCTGGCCCCCAAAGCGGAAGTGGGCGGGTCCAGGCGCCCTTAAGCCCCTGCCATGCCCAGGGTTGCCCTGGCAACTGTTGCTGGCCCCCAAAGCGGAAGTGGGCGGGTCCTGGCCCCCTTAAGCCCCCAGCCATGCTCAGGGTTGCCCTGGCAACTGATGCTGGCCCCCAAAGCGGAAGTGGGCGGGTCCAGGCCCCCTTAGGCCCCCAGCCATGCCCAGGGTCGCCCTGGCAGCTGTTGCTGGCCCCCAAAGCGGAAGTGGGCGGGTCCAGGCCCCCTTAAGCCCCTGCCATGCCTAGGGTTGCCCTGGCAACTGTTGCTGGCCCCCAAAGCGGAAGTGGGCGGGTCCTGGCACCCTTAAGCCCCCTGCCATGCCCAGGGTCGCCCTGGCAACTGTTGCTGGCCCCCAAAGCGGAAGTGGGCGGGTCCAGGCCCCCTTAAGCCCCCTGCCATGCCCAGGGTCGCCCTGGCAACTGTTGCTGGCCCCCAAAGCGGAAGTGGGCGGATCCAGGCGCCCTTAAGCCCCCTGCTATGCCCAGGGTCGCCCTGGCAACTGTTGCTGGCCCCCAAAGTGGAAGTGGGCGGGTCCAGGCCCCATTAAGTCCCCTGCCATGCCCAGGGTCGCCCTGGCAACTGTTGCTGGCCCAAACTGTTGCTGGCCCCCAAAGCGGAAGTGGGCGGGTCCAGGCCCCCTTAAGCCCCCTGCCATGCCCAGGGTCGCCCAGGCAACTGTTGCTGGCCCCCAAAGCGGAAGTGGGCGGGTCCAGGCCCCCTTAAGCCCCCTGCCATGCCCAGGGTCGCCCTGGCAACTGTTGCTGGCCCCCAAAGCGGAAGTGGGCAGATCCAGGCGCCCTTAAGCCCCCTGCCATGCCCAGGGTAGCCCTGGCAACTGTTGCTGGCCCCCAAAGTGGAAGTGGGCGGGTCCAGGCCCCATTAAGTCCCCTGCCATGCCCAGGGTTGCCCTGGCAACTGTTGCTGGCCCCAAAGCGGAAGTGGGCGGGTCCAGGCCCCCTTAAGCCCCCTGCCATGCCCAGGGTTGCCCTGGCAACTGTTGCTGGCCCCCAAAGCGGAAGTGGGCGGGTCCAGGCCCCCTTAAGCCCCCTGCCATGCCCAGGGTTGCCCTGGCAACTGTTGCTGGCCCCCAAAGCGGAAGTGGGCGGGTCCAGGCGCCCTTAAGCCCCCTGCCATGCCCAGGGTTGCCCTGGCAACTGTTTCTGGCCCCCAAAGCGGATGTGGGCGGGTCCAGGCCCCCTTAAGCCCCCTGCCATGCCCGGGGTTGCCCTGGCAGCTGTTGCTGGCCCCCAAAGCGGAAGTGGGCGGGTCCAGGCGCCCTTTAGCCCCCTGCCATGCCCAGGGTTGCCCTGGCAACTGTTGCTGGCCCCCAAAGCGGAGGTGGGCGGGTCCAGGCGCCCTTAAGCCCCCTGCCATGCCCAGGGTTGCCCTGGCAACTGTTGCTCTCCCCCAAAGCGGAAGTGGGCAGGTCCAGGCCCCCTTAAGCCACCTGCCATGCCCAGGGTTGCCCTGGCAACTGTTGCTGGCCCCCAAAGCGGAAGTGGGCGGGTCCTGGCCCCCTTAAGCCCACTGCCATGCCCAGGGTTGCCCTGGCAACTGTTGCTGGCCCCAAAAGCGGAAGTGGGCGGGTACAGGCCCCCTTAAGCCCCTTGCCATGCCCAGGGTTGCCCTGGCAACTGTTGCTGGCCCCCAAAGCGGAAGTGGGCGGGTCTAGGCGCCCTTAAGCCCCTGCCATGCCCAGGGTTGCCCTGGCAACTGTTGCTGGCCCCCAAAGCGGATGTGGGCGGGTCCAGGCCCCCTTAAGCCCCCTGCCATGCCCGGGGTTGCCCTTGCAGCTGTTGCTGGCCCCCAAAGCGGAAGTGGGCGGGTCCAGGCGCCCTTAAGCCCCCTGCCATGCCCAGGGTTGCCCTGGCAACTGTTGCTGGCCCCCAAAGCGGAAGTGGGCGGGTCCAGGCCCCCTTAAGCCCCCTGCCATGCCCAGTGTTGCCCTGGCAACTGTTGCTGGCCCCCAAAGCGGAAGTGGGCGGGTCCAGGCGCCCTTAAGCCCCTGCCATGCCCAGGGTTGCCCTGGCAACTGTTGCTGGCCCCCAAAGCGGAAGTGGGCGGGTCCAGGCGCCCTTAAGCCCCTGCCATGCCCAGGGTTGCCCTGGCAACTGTTGCTGGCCCCCAAAGCGGAAGTGGGCGGGTCCTGGCCCCCTTAAGCCCCCAGCCATGCTCAGGGTTGCCCTGGCAACTGTTGCTGGCCCCCAAAGCGGAAGTGGGCGGGTCCAGGCCCCCTTAAGCCCCCAGCCATGCCCAGGGTCGCCCTGGCAGCTGTTGCTGGACCCCAAAGCGGAAGTGGGCGGGTCCAGGCCCCCTTAAGCCCCCTGCCATGCCCAGGGTCGCCCTGGCAACTGTTGCTGGCCCCAAAGCAGAAGTGGGCGGGTCCAGGCCCCCGTAAGCCCCCTGCCATGCCCAGGGTCGCCCTGGCAACTGTTGCTGGCCCCCAAAGCGGAAGTTGGCGGATCCAGGCGCCCTTAAGCCCCCTGCCATGCCAAGGGTCGCCCTGGCAACTGTTGCTGGCCCCCAAAGTGGAAGTGGGCGGGTCCAGGCCCCATTAAGTCCCCTGCCATGCCCAGGGTTGCCCTGGCAACTGTTGCTGGCCCCACAGCGGAAGTGGGCGGGTCCAGGCCCCCTTAAGCCCCCTGCCATGCCCAGGGTTGCCCTGGCAACTGTTGCTGGCCCCCAAAGCGGAAGTGGGCGGGTCCAGGCCCCCTTAAGCCCCCTGCCATGCCCAGGGTTGCCCTGGCAACTGTTGCTGGCCCCCAAAGCGGAAGTGGGCGGGTCCAGGCCCCCTTAAGCCCCCTGCCATGCCCAGTGTTGCCCTGGCAACTGTTGCTGGCCCCCAAAGCGGAAGTGGGCGGGTCCAGGCGCCCTTAAGCCCCTGCCATGCCCAGGGTTTCCCTGGCAACTGTTGCTGGCCCCCAAAGCGGAAGTGGGCGGGTCCTGGCCCCCTTAAGCCCCCAGCCATGCTCAGGGTTGCCCTGGCAACTGTTGCTGGCCCCCAAAGCGGAAGTGGGCGGGTCCAGGCCCCCTTAAGCCCCCAGCCATGCCCAGGGTCGCCCTGGCAGCTGTTGCTGGCCCCCAAAGCGGAAGTGGGCGGGTCCAGGCCCCCTTAAGCCCCCTGCCATGCCCAGGGTCGCCCTGGCAACTGTTGCTGGCCCCAAAGCGGAAGTGGGCGGGTCCAGGCGCCCTTAAGCCCCTGCCATGCCCAGGGTCGCCCTGGCAACTGTTGCTGGCCCCCAAAGCGGAAGTGGGCGGGTCCTGGCCCCCTTAAGCCCCCTGCCATGCCCAGGGTCGCCCTGGCAACTGTTGCTGGCCCCCAAAGCGGAAGTGGGCGGGTCCAGGCCCCCGTAAGCCCCCTGCCATGCCCAGGGTCGCCCTGGCAACTGTTGCTGGCCCCCAAAGCGGAAGTGGGCGGATCCAGGCGCCCTTAAGCCCCCTGCCATGCCAAGGGTCGCCCTGGCAACTGTTGCTGGCCCCCAAAGCGGAAGTGGGCGGGTCCAGGCCCCATTAAGTCCCCTGCCATGCCCAGGGTCGCCCTGGCAACTGTTGCTGGCCCCAAAGCGGAAGTGGGCGGGTCCAGGCCCCCTTAAGCCCCCTACCATGCCCAGGGTTGCCCTGGCAACTGTTGCTGGCCCCCAAAGCGGAAGTGGGCGGGTCCTGGCCCCCTTAAGCCCCCAGCCATGCTCAGGGTTGCCCTGGCAACTGTTGCTGGCCCCCAAAGCGGAAGTGGGCGGGTCCAGGTCCCCTTAAGCCCCCAGCCATGCCCAGGGTCGCCCTGGCAGCTGTTGCTGGCCCCCAAAGCGGAAGTGGGCGGGTCCAGGCCCCCTTAAGCCCCCTGCCATGCCCAGGGTCGCCCTGGCAACTGTTGCTGGCCCCAAAGCAGAAGTGGGCGGGTCCAGGCCCCCGTAAGCCCCCTGCCATGCCCAGGGTCGCCCTGGCAACTGTTGCTGGCCCCCAAAGCGGAAGTTGGCGGATCCAGGCGCCCTTAAGCCCCCTGCCATGCCAAGGGTCGCCCTGGCAACTGTTGCTGGCCCCCAAAGTGGAAATGGGCGGATCCAGGCCCCATTAAGTCCCCTGCCATGCCCAGGGTTGCCCTGGCAACTGTTGCTGGCCCGAAAGCGGAAGTGGGCGGGTCCAGGCCCCCTTAAGCCCCCTGCCATGCCCAGGGTTGCCCTGGCAACTGTTGCTGGCCCCCAAAGCGGAAGTGGGCGGGTCCAGGCCCCCTTAAGCCCCCTGCCATGCCCAGGGTTGCCCTGGCAACTGTTGCTGGCCCCAAAGCGGAAGTGGGCGGGTCCAGGCCCCCTTAAGCCCCCTGCCATGCCCAGGGTTGCCCTGGCAACTGTTGCTGGCCCCCAAAGCGGAAGTGGGCGGGTCCAGGCCCCCTTAAGCCCCCTGCCATGCCCAGTGTTGCCCTGGCAACTGTTGCTGGCCCCCAAAGCGGAAGTGGGCGGGTCCAGGCGCCCTTAAGCCCCTGCCATGCCCAGGGTTTCCCTGGCAACTGTTGCTGGCCCCCAAAGCGGAAGTGGGCGGGTCCTGGCCCCCTTAAGCCCCCAGCCATGCTCAGGGTTGCCCTGGCAACTGTTGCTGGCCCCCAAAGCGGAAGTGGGCGGGTCCAGGCCCCCTTAAGCCCCCAGCCATGCCCAGGGTCGCCCTGGCAGCTGTTGCTGGCCCCCAAAGCGGAAGTGGGCGGGTCCAGGCCCCCTTAAGCCCCCTGCCATGCCCAGGGTCGCCCAGGCAACTGTTGCTGGCCCCCAAAGCGGAAGTGGGCGGGTCCAGGCCCCCTTAAGCCCCCTGCCATGCCCAGGGTCGCCCTGGCAACTGTTGCTGGCCCCCAAAGCGGAAGTGGGCGGGTCCTGGCCCCCTTAAGCCCCCTGCCATGCCCAGGGTCGCCCTGGCAACTGTTGCTGGCCCCCAAAGCGGAAGTGGGCGGGTCCAGGCCCCCATAAGCCCCCTGCCATGCCCAGGGTCGCCCTGGCAACTGTTGCTGGCCCCCAAAGCGGAAGTGGGCGGATCCAGGCGCCCTTAAGCCCCCTGCCATGCCAAGGGTCGCCCTGGCAACTGTTGCTGGCCCCCAAAGCGGAAGTGGGCAGGTCCAGGCCCCATTAAGTCCCCTGCCATGCCCAGGGTCGCCCTGGCAACTGTTGCTGGCCCCAAAGCGGAAGTGGGCGGGTCCAGGCCCCCTTAAGCCCCCTGCCATGCCCAGGGTTGCCCTGGCAACTGTTGCTGGCCCCCAAAGCGGAAGTGGGCGGGTCCAGGCGCCCTTAAGCCCCTGCCATGCCCATGGTTGCCCTGGCAACTGTTGCTGGCCCCCAAAGCGGAAGTGGGCGGGTCCTGGCCCCCTTAAGCCCCCAGCCATGCTCAGGGTTGCCCTGGCAACTGTTGCTGGCCCCCAAAGCGGAAGTGGGCGGGTCCAGGCCCCCTTAAGCCCCCAGCCATGCCCAGGGTCGCCCTGGCAACTGTTGCTGGCCCCCAAAGCGGAAGTGGGCGGGTCAAGGCCCCCTTAAGCCCCCTGCCATGCCCAGGGTCGCCCTGGCAACTGTTGCTGGCCCCCAAAGCGGAAGTGGGCGGGTCCAGGCCCCCTTAAGCCCCCTGCCATGCCCAGGGTCGCCCTGGCAACTGTTGCTGGGCCCCAAAGCGGAAGTTGGCGGGTCCAGGCCCCCTTAAGCCCCCTGCCATGCCCAGGGTCGCCCTGGCAACTGTTGCTGGCCCCCAAAGCGGAAGTGGGCGGATCCAGGCGCCCTTAAGCCCCCTGCCATGCCCAGGGTCGCCCTGGCAGCTGTTGCTGGCCCCCAAAGCGGAAGTGGGCGGGTCCTGGCCCCCTTAAGCCCACTGCCATGCCCAGGGTCGCCCTGGCAACTGTTGCTGGCCCCCAAAGCGGAAGTGGGCGGGTCCAGGCGCCCTTAAGCCCCCTGCCATGCCCAGGGTCGCCCTGGCAACTGTTGCTGGCCCCCAAAGCGGAAGTGGGCGGGTCCAGGCCCCATTAAGTCCCCTGCCATGCCCAGGGTTGCCCGGGCAACTGTTGCTGGCCCCAAAGCGGAAGTGGGCGGGTCCAGGCGCCCTTAAGCCCCATGCCATGCCCAGGGTTGCCCTGGCTACTGTTGCTGGCCCCCAAAGCGGAAGTGGGCGGGTCCAGGCGCCCTTTAGCCCCCTGTCATGCCCAGGGTTGCCCTGGCAACTGTTGCTGGCCCCCAAAGCGGAAGTGGGCGGGTCCAGGCCCCCTTAAGCCCCCTGCCATGCCCAGGGTTGCCCTGGCAACTGTTGCTGGCCCCCAAAGCGGAAGTGGGCGGGTCCAGGCGCCCTTAAGCCCCCTGCCATGCCCAGGGTTGCCCTGGCAACTGTTGCTGGCCCCCAAAGCGGGTGTGGGCGGGTCCAGGCCCCCTTAAGCCCCCTGCCATACCCGGGGTTGCCCTGGCAGCTGTTGCTGGCCCCCAAAGCGGAAGTGGGCGGGTCCAGGCGCCCTTTAGCCCCCTGCCATGCCCAGGGTTGCCCTGGCAACTGTTGCTGGCCCCAAAAGCGGAAGTGGGCGGGTCCAGGCGCCCTTAAGCCCCCTGCCATGCCCAGGGTTGCCCTGGCAACTGTTGCTGGCCCCCAAAGCGGAAGTGGGCGGGTCCAGGCCCCCTTAAGCCACCTGCCATGCCCAGGGTTGCCCTGGCAACTGTTGCTGGCCCCCAAAGGGGAAGTGGGCGGGTCCTGGCGCCCTTAAGCCCCCTGCCATGCCCAGGGTTGCCCTCGCAACTGTTGCTGGCCCCCAAAGCGGAAGTGGGCGGGTCCTGGCCCCCTTAAGCCCACTGCCATGCCCAGGGTTGCCCTGGCAACTGTTGCTGGCCCCCAAAGCGGAAGTGGGCGGGTCCAGGCCCCTTAAGCCCATTGCCATGCCCAGGGTTGCCCTGGCTGTTGCTGGCCCCCAAAGCGGAAGTGGGCGGGTCCAGGCGCCCTTAAGCCCCTGCCATGCCCAGGGTTGCCCTGGCAACTGTTGCTGGCCCCCAAAGCGGAAGTGGGCGGGTCCTGGCCCCCTTAAGCCCAGTGCCATGCCCAGGGTTGCCCTGGCAACTGTTGCTGGCCCCCAAAGCGGAAGTGGGCGGGTCCAGGCCCCCTTAAGCCCCTTGCCATGCCCAGGGTTTCCCTGGCAACTGTTGCTGGCCCCCAAAGCGGAAGTGGGCGGGTCCAGGCGCCCTTAAGCCCCTGCCATGCCCAGGGTTGCCCTAGCAACTGTTGCTGGCCCCCAAAGCGGAAGTGGGCGGGTCCAGGCGCCCTTAAGCCCCCTGCCATGCCCAGGGTTGCCCTGGCAATTGTTGCTGGCCCCCAAAGCAGAAGTGGGCGGGTCCAGGCGCCCCTAAGCCCCCTGCCATGCCCAGGGTCACCCTGGCAACTGTTGCTGGCCCCCAAAGCGGATGTGGTCGGGTCCAGGCCCCCTTAAGCCCCCTGCCATGCCAAGGGTCGCCCTGGCAACTGTTGCTGGCCCCCAAAGCGGAAGTGGGCGGGTCCAGGCCCCCTTACGCCCCCTGCCATGCCCAGGGTCGCCCTGGCAACTGTTGCTGGCCCCCAAAGCGGAAGTGGGCGGGTCCAGGCGCCCTTAAGCCCCCTGCCATGCCCAGGGTCGCCCTGGCAACTATTGCTGGCCCCCAAAGCGAAAGTGGGCGTGTCCAAGCACCCTTAAGCCCCCTGCCATGCCCAGGGTAGCCATGGCAACTGTTGCTGGCCCCCAAAGCGGAAGTGGGCGGATCCAGGCGCCCTTAAGCCCCCTGCCATGCCCAGGGTCGCCCTGGCAACTGTTGCTGGCCCCCAAAGCGGAAGTTGGCGGGTCCAGGCCCCCTTAAGCCCCCTGGCTTGGCCAGGGTTGCCCTGGCAACTGTTGCTGGCCCCCAAAGTGGAAGTGGGCGGGTCCAGGCCCCCTTAAGCCCCCTGCCATACCCAGGGTCGCCCTGGCAACTGTTGCTGGCCCAAACTGTTGCTGGCCCCCAAAGCGGAAGTGGGCGGGTCCAGGCCCCCTAAGCCCCCTGCCATGCCCAGGGTCGCCCTGGCAACTGTTGCTGGCCCCCAAAGCGGAAGTGGGCGGGTCCAGGCCCCCTTAAGCCCCCTGCCATGCCCAGGGTCGCCCTGGCAACTGTTGCTGGCCCCCAAAGCGGAAGTGGGCGGATCCAGGCGCCCTTAAGCCCCCTGCCATGCTCAGGGTCGACCTGGCAACTGTTGCTGGCCCCCAAAGTGGAAGTGGTCGGGTCCAGGCCCCATTAAGTCCCCTGCCATGCCCAGGGTTGCCCTGGCAACTGTTGCTGGCCCCAAAGCGGAAGTGGGCGGGTCCAGGCCCCCTTAAGCCCCCTGCCATGCCCAGGGTTGCACTGGCAACTGTTGCTGGCCCCCAAAGCGGAAGTGGGCGGGTCCTGGCCCCCATTAGCCCCCAGCCATGCTCAGGGTTGCCCTGGCAACTGTTGCTGGCCCGCAAAGCGGAAGTGGGCGGGTCCAGGCCCCCTTAAGCCCCCAGCCATGCCCAGGGTCGCCATGGCAACTGTTTCTGGCCCCCAAAGCGGAAGTGGGCGGGTCCAGGCCCCCTTAAGCCCCCTGCCATGCCCAGGGTCGCCCTGGCAACTGTTGCTGGCCCCAAAGCGGAAGTGGGCGGGTCCAGGCGCCCTTAAGCCCCTGCCATGCCCAGGGTTGCCCTGGCAACTGTTGCTGGCCCCCAAAGCGGAAGTGGGCGGGTCCTGGCCCCCTTAAGCCCCCTGCCATGCCCAGGGTCGCCCTGGCAACTGTTGCTGGCCCCCAAAGCGGAAGTGGGCGGGTCCAGGCCCCCTTAAGCCCCCTGCCATGCCCAGGGTCGCCCTGGCAACTGTTGCTGGCCCCCAAAGCGGAAGTGGGCGGATCCAGGCTCCCTTAAGCCCCCTGCCATGCCCAGGGTCGCCCTGGCAACTGTTGCTGGCCCCCAAAGTGGAAGTGGGCGGGTCCAGGCCCCATTAAGTCCCCTGCCATGCCCAGGGTTGCCCTGGCAACTGTTGCTGGCCCCAAAGCGGAAGTGGGCGGGTCCAGGCCCCCTTAAGCCCCCTGCCATGCCCAGGGTTGCCCTGGCCACTGTTGCTGGCCCCCAAAGCGGAAGTGGGCGGGTCCAGGCCCCCTTAAGCCCCCTGCCATGCCCAGGGTTGCCCTGGCAACTGTTGCTGGCCCCCAAAGCGGAAGTGGGCGGGTCCAGGCGCCCTTAAGCCCCTGCCATGCCCAGGGTTGCCCTGGCAACTGTTGCTGGCCCCCAAAGCGGAAGTGGGCGGGTCCTGGCCCCCTTAAGCCCCCTGCCATGCCCAGGGTTGCCCTGGCAACTGTTCCTGGCCCCCAAAGCGGATGTGGGCGGGTCCAGGCCCCCTTAAGCCCCCAGCCATGCCCAGGGTCGCCCTGGCAACTGTTGCTGGCCCCCAAAGCGGAAGTGGGCGGGTCCAGGCCCCCTTAAGCCCCCTGCCATGCCCAGGGTCGCCCTGGCAACTGTTGCTGGCCCCCAAAGCGGAAGTGGGCGGGTCCAGGCCCCGTTAAGCCCCCTGCCATGCCCAGGGTCGCCCTGGCAAATGTTGCTGGCCCAAACTGTTGCTGGCCCCCAAAGCGGAAGTGGGCGGGTCCAGGCCCCCTTAAGCCCCCTGCCAATTGTTGCTGGGCCCCAAAGCAGAAGTGGGCGGGTCCAGGCACCCCTAAGCCCCCTGCCATGCCCAGGGTCACCCTGGCAACTGTTGCTGGCCCCCAAAGCGGATGTGGTCGGGTCCAGGCCCCCTTAAGCCCCCTGCCATGCCCAGGGTCGCCCTGGCAACTGTTGCTGGCCCCCAAAGCGGAAGTGGGCGGGTCCAGGCCCCCTTACGCCCCCTGCCATGCCCAGGGTCGCCCTGGCAACTGTTGCTGGCCCCCAAAGCGGAAGTGGGCGGGGCCAGGCGCCCTTAAGCCCCCTGCCATGCCCAGGGTCGCCCTGGCAACTGTTGCTGGCCCCCAAAGCGGAAGTGGGCGTGTCCATGCCCCCTTAAGCCCCCTGCCATGCCCAGGGTAGCCATGGCAACTGTTGCTGGCCCCCAAAGCGGAAGTGGGCGGATCCAGGCGCCCTTAAGCCCCCTGCCATGCCCAGGGTCGCCCTGGCAACTGTTGCTGGCCCCCAAAGCGGAAGTTGGCGGGTCCAGGCCCCCTTAAGGCCCCTGGCTTGGCCAGGGTTGCCCTGGCAACTGTTGCTGGCCCCCAAAGCGGAAGTGGGCGGGTCCAGGCCCCCTTAAGCCCCCTGCCATACCCAGGGTCGCCCTGGCAACTGTTGCTGGCCCAAACTGTTGCTGGCCCCCAAAGCGGAAGTGGGCGGGTCCAGGCCCCCTTAAGCCCCCTGCCATGCCCAGGGTTGCCCTGGCAACTGTTGCTGGCCCCCAAAGCGGAAGTGGGCGGATCCAGGCGCCCTTAAGCCCCCTGCCATGCCCAGGGTCGCCCTGGCAACTGTTGCTGGCCCCCAAAGTGGAAGTGGTCGGGTCCAGGCCCCATTAAGTCCCCTGCCATGCCCAGGGTTGCCCTGGCAACTGTTGCTGGCCCCAAAGCGGAAGTGGGCGGGTCCAGGCCCCCTTAAGCCCCCTGCCATGCCCAGGGTTGCCCTGGCAACTGTTGCTGGCCCCCAAAGCGGAAGTGGGCGGGTCCTGGCCCCCTTAAGCCCCCAGCCATGCTCAGGGTTGCCCTGGCAACTGTTGCTGGCCCCCAAAGCGGAAGTGGGCGGGTCCAGGCCCCCTTAAGCCCCCAGCCATGCCCAGGGTCGCCCTGGCAACTGTTTCTGGCCCCCAAAGCGGAAGTGGGCGGGTCCAGGCCCCCTTAAGCCCCCTGCCATGCCCAGGGTCGCCCTGGCAACTGTTGCTGGCCCCAAAGCGGAAGTGGGCGGGTCCAGGCGCCCTTAAGCCCCTGCCATGCCCAGGGTCGCCCTGGCAACTGTTGCTGGCCCCCAAAGCGGAAGTGGGCGGGTCCAGGCCCCCTTAAGCCCCCTGCCATGCCCAGGGTCGCCCTGGCAACTGTTGCTGGCCCCCAAAGCGGAAGTGGGCGGATCCAGGCTCCCTTAAGCCCCCTGCCATGCCCAGGGTCGCCCTGGCAACTGTTGCTGGCCCCCAAAGTGGAAGTGGGCGGGTCCAGGCCCCATTAAGTCCCCTGCCATGCCCAGGGTTGCCCTGGCAACTGTTGCTGGCCCCAAAGCGGAAGTGGGCGGGTCCAGGCCCCCTTAAGCCCCCTGCCATGCCCAGGGTCGCCCTGGCCACTGTTGCTGGCCCCCAAAGCGGAAGTGGGCGGGTCCAGGCCCCCTTAAGCCCCCTGCCATGCCCAGGGTTGCCCTGGCCACTGTTGC
This sequence comes from Crinia signifera, assembly GCF_055691185.1. Classification (NCBI taxonomy): domain Eukaryota; kingdom Metazoa; phylum Chordata; class Amphibia; order Anura; family Myobatrachidae; genus Crinia; species Crinia signifera. Next base: position 65,434 of record NW_028142284.1, on the reverse strand, counting down.
TGGCCCCCAAAGCGGAAGTGGGCGGGTCCAGGCGCCCTTAAGCCCCTGCCATGCCCAGGGTTGCCCTGGCCACTGTTGCTGGCCCCCAAAGCGGAAGTGGGCGGGTCCAGGCGCCCTTAAGCCCCTGCCATGCCCAGGGTTGCCCTGGCCACTGTTGCTGGCCCCCAAAGCGGAAGTGGGCGGGTCCTGGCCCCCTTAAGCCCCCTGCCATGCCCAGGGTTGCCCTGGCAACTGTTTCTGGCCCCCAAATCGTATGTGGGCGGGTCCAGGCCCCCTTAAGCCCCCAGCCATGCCCAGGGTTGCCCTGGCAACTTTTGCTGGCCCCAAAGCGGAAGTGGGCGGGTCCAGGCCCCATTAATTCCCCTGCCATGCCCAGGGTTGCCCTGGCAACTTTTGCTGGCCCCAAAGCGGAAGTGGGCGGGTCCAGGCGCCCTTAAGCCCCCTGCCATGCCCAGGGTTGCCCTGGCAACTGTTGCTGGCCCCAAAAGCGGAAGTGGGCGGGTCCAGGCGCCCTTTAGCCCCCTGCCATGCCCAGGGTTGCCCTGGCAACTGTTGCTGGCCCCCAAAGCGGAAGTGGGCGGGTCCAGGCCCCCTTAAGCCCCCTGCCATGCCCAGGGTTGCCCTGGCAACTGTTGCTAGCCCCCAAAGCGGAAGTGGGCGGGTCCAGGCGCCCTTAAGCCCCCTGCCATGCCCTGGGTTGGCCTGGCAACTGTTGCTGGCCCCCAAAGCGGGTGTGGGCGGGTCCAGGCCCCCTTAAGCCCCCTGCCATGCCCGGGGTTGCCCTGGCAGCTGTTGCTGGCCCCAAAGCGGAAGTGGGCGGGTCCAGGCGCCCTTAATCCCCCTGCCATGCCCAGGGTTGCCCTGGCAACTGTTGCTGGCCCCCAAAGCGGAAGTGGGCGGGTCCAGGCGCCCTTTAGCCCCCTGCCATACCCAGGGTTGCCCTGGCAACTGTTGCTGGCCCCCAAAGCGGAAGTGGGCGGGTCCAGGCCCCCTTAAGCCCCCTGCCATGCCCAGGGTTGCCCTGGCAACTGTTGCTGGCCCCCAAAGCGGAAGTGGGCGGGTCCAGGCGCCCTTTAGCCCCCTGCCATGCCCAGGGTTGCCCTGGCAACTGTTGCTGGCCCCCAAAGCGGAAGTGGGCGGGTCCAGGCCCCCTTAAGCCCCCTGCCATGCCCAGGGTTGCCCTGGCAACTGTTGCTGGCCCCAAAGCGGAAGTGGGCGGGTCCAGGCCCCCTTAAGCCCCCTGCCATGCCCAGGGTTGCCCTGGCAACTGGGCCCCCTTAAGCCCCCTGCCATGCCCAGGGTTGCCCTGGCAACTGTTGCTGGCCCCAAAGCGGAAGTGGGCGGGTCCAGGCGCCCTTAAGCGCCCTGCCATGCCCTGGGTTGCCCTGGCAACTGTTGCTGGCCCCCAAAGCGGGTGTGGGCGGGTCCAGGCCCCCTTAAGCCCCCTGCCATGCCCAGGGTTGCCCTAGCAACTGTTGCTGGCCCCCAAAGCGGAAGTGGGCGGGTCCAGGCGCCCTTAAGCCCCCTGCCATGCCCTGGGTTGCCCTGGCAACTGTTGCTGGCCCCCAAAGCGGGTGTGGGCGGGTCCAGGCCCCCTTAAGCCCCCTGCCATGCCCGGGGTTGCCCTGGCAGCTGTTGCTGGCCCCAAAGCGGAAGTGGGCTGGTCCAGGCGCCCTTAAGCCCCCTGCCATGCCCAGGGTTGCCCTGGCAACTGTTGCTGGCCCCCAAAGCGGAAGTGGGCGGGTCCAGGCCCCCTTAAGCCCCCTGCCATGCCCAGGGTTGCCCTGGCAACTGTTGCTGGCCCCAAAGCGGAAGTGGGCGGGTCCAGGCGCCCTTAAGCCCCCTGCCATGCCCAGGGTTGCCCTGGCAACTGTTGCTGGCCCCCAAAGCGGAAGTGGGCGGGTCCAGGCGCCCTTTAGCCCCCTGCCATGCCCAGGGTTGCCCTGGCAACTGTTGCTGGCCCCCAAAGCGGGTGTGGGCGGGTCCAGGCCCCCTTAAGCCCCCTGCCATGCCCGGGGTTGCCCTGGCAGCTGTTGCTGGCCCCAAAGCGGAAGTGGGCGGGTCCAGGCGCCCTTAATCCCCCTGCCATGCCCAGGGTTGCCCTGGCAACTGTTGCTGGCCCCCAAAGCGGAAGTGGGCGGGTCCAGGCGCCCTTTAGCCCCCTGCCATACCCGGGGTTGCCCTGGCAACTGTTGCTGGCCCCCAAAGCGGAAGTGGGCGGGTCCAGGCCCCCTTAAGCCCCCTGCCATGCCCAGGGTTGCCCTGGCAACTGTTGCTGGCCCCCAAAGCGGAAGTGGGCGGGTCCAGGCGCCCTTTAGCCCCCTGCCATACCCAGGGTTGCCCTGGCAACTGTTGCTGGCCCCCAAAGCGGGTGTGGGCGGGTCCAGGCCCCCTTAAGCCCCCTGCCATGCCCGGGGTTGCCCTGGCAGCTGTTGCTGGCCCCAAAGCGGAAGTGGGCGGGTCCAGGCGCCCTTAAGCCCCCTGCCATGCCCAGGGTTGCCCTGGCAACTGTTGCTGGCCCCCAAAGCGGAAGTGGGCGGGTCCAGGCCCCCTTAAGCCCCCTGCCATGCCCAGGGTTGCCCTGGCAACTGTTGCTGGCCCCAAAGCGGAAGTGGGCGGGTCCAGGCGCCCTTAAGCCCCCTGCCATGCCCAGGGTTGCCCTGGCAACTGTTGCTGGCCCCCAAAGCGGAAGTGGGCGGGTCCAGGCGCCCTTTAGCCCCCTGCCATGCCCAGGGTTGCCCTGGCAACTGTTGCTGGCCCCCAAAGCGGAAGTGGGCAGGTCCAGGCCCCCTTAAGCCCCCTGCCATGCCCAGGGTTGCCCTGGCAACTGTTGCTGGCCCCCAAAGCGGAAGTGGGCGGGTCCAGGCGCCCTTAAGCCCCCTGCCATGCCCTAGGTTGCCCTGGCAACTGTTGCTGGCCCCCAAAGCGGGTGTGGGCGGGTCCAGGCCCCCTTAAGCCCCCTTCCATGCCCGGGGTTGCCCTGGCAGCTGTTGCTGGCCCCCAAAGCGGAAGTGGGCGGGTCCAGGCCCCCTTAAGCCCCCTGCCATGCCCATGGTCGCCCTGGCAACTGTTGCTGGCCCCCAAAGTGGAAGTGGGCGGATCCAGGCGCCCTTAAGCTCCCTGCCATGCCCAGGGTCGCCCTGGCAACTGTTGCTGGCCCCCAAAGCGGAAGTGGGCGGGTCCAGGCGCCCTTAAGCCCCTGCCATGCCCAGGGTTGCCCTGGCAACTGTTGCTGGCCCCCAAAGCGGAAGTGGGCGGGTCCTGGCCCCCTTAAGCCCCCAGCCATGCTCAGGGTTGCCCTGACAACTGTTGCTGGCCCCCAAAGCGGAAGTGGGCGGGTCCAGGCCCCCTTAAGCCCCCTGCCATGCCCAGGGTCGCCCTGGCAACTGTTGCTGGCCCCCAAAGCGGAAGTGGGCGGGTCCAGGCCCCCTTAAGCCCCCTGCCATGCCCAGGGTCGCCCTGGCAACTGTTGCTGGCCCCCAAAGCGGAAGTGGGCGGATCCAGGCGCCCTTAAGCTCCCTGCCATGCCCAGGGTCGCCCTGGCAACTGTTGCTGGCCCCCAAAGCGGAAGTGGGCGGGTCCAGGCGCCCTTAAGCCCCCTGCCATACCCAGGGTCGCCCTGGCAACTGTTGCTGGCCCAAATTGTTGCTGGCCCCCAAAGCGGAAGTGGGCGGGTCCAGGCCCCCTTAAGCCCCCTGCCATGCCCAGGGTCGCCCTGGCAACTGTTGCTGGCCCCCAAAGTGGAAGTGGGCGGGTCCAGGCCCCCTTAAGCCCCCTGCCATGCCCATGGTCGCCCTGGCAACTGTTGCTGGCCCCCAAAGTGGAAGTGGGCGGATCCAGGCGCCCTTAAGCTCCCTGCCATGCCCAGGGTCGCCCTGGCAACTGTTGCTGGCCCCCAAAGCGGAAGTGGGCGGGTCCAGGCCCCCTTAAGCCCCCTGCCATACCCAGGGTCGCCCTGGCAACTGTTGCTGGCCCAAACTGTTGCTGGCCCCCAAAGCGGAAGTGGGCGGGTCCAGGCCCCCTTAAGCCCCCTGCCATGCCCAGGGTCGCCCTGGCAACTGTTGCTGGCCCCCAAAGTGGAAGTGGGCGGGTCCAGGCCCCCTTAAGCCCCCTGACATGCCCAGGGTCGCCCTGGCAACTGTTGCTGGCCCCCAAAGCGGAATTGGGCGGGTCCAGGCCCCCTTAAGCCCCCTGCCATGCCCAGGATCACCCTGGCAACTTTTGCTGGCCCCCAAAGCGGAAGTGGGCGGGTCCAAGCCCCCTTAAGCCCCCTGCCATGCCCAGGGTCGCCCTGGCAACTGTTGCTGGCCCCCAAAGCGGAACTGGGCGGGTCCAGGCCCCCTTAAGCCCCCTGCCATGCCCATGGTTGCCATGGCAACTGTTGCTGGCCCCCAAAGCGGAAGTGGGCGGGTCCAGGCCCCCTTAAGCCCCCTGCCATGCACAGGATCACCCTGGCAACTGTTGCTGGCCCCAAAAGCGGAACTGGGCGGGTCCAGGCATCCTTAAGCCCCCTCCCATGCCCATGGTTGCCATGGCAACTGTTGCTGGCCCCCAAAGCGGAAGTGGGCGGGTCCAGTCCCCCTTAAGCCCCCTGCCATGCCCATGGTCGCCCTGGCAACTGTTGCTGGCCCCCAAAGTGGAAGTGGGCGGATCCAGGCGCCCTTAAGCTCCCTGCCATGCCCAGGGTCGCCCTGGCAACTGTTGCTGGCCCCCAAAGCGGAAGTGGGCGGGTCCAGGCGCCCTTAAGCCCCTGCCATGCCCAGGGTTGCCCTGGCAACTGTTGCTGGCCCCCAAAGCGGAAGTGGGCGGGTCCTGGCCCCCTTAAGCCCCCAGCCATGCTCAGGGTTGCCCTGACAACTGTTGCTGGCCCCCAAAGCGGAAGTGGGCGGGTCCAGGCCCCCTTAAGCCCCCTGCCATGCCCAGGGTCGCCCTGGCAACTGTTGCTGGCCCCCAAAGCGGAAGTGGGCGGGTCCAGGCCCCCTTAAGCCCCCTGCCATGCCCAGGGTCGCCCTGGCAACTGTTGCTGGCCCCCAAAGCGGAAGTGGGCGGATCCAGGCGCCCTTAAGCTCCCTGCCATGCCCAGGGTCGCCCTGGCAACTGTTGCTGGCCCCCAAAGCGGAAGTGGGCGGGTCCAGGCCCCCTTAAGCCCCCTGCCATACCCAGGGTCGCCCTGGCAACTGTTGCTGGCCCAAATTGTTGCTGGCCCCCAAAGCGGAAGTGGGCGGGTCCAGGCCCCCTTAAGCCCCCTGCCATGCCCAGGGTCGCCCTGGCAACTGTTGCTGGCCCCCAAAGTGGAAGTGGGCGGGTCCAGGCCCCCTTAAGCCCCCTGCCATGCCCATGGTCGCCCTGGCAACTGTTGCTGGCCCCCAAAGTGGAAGTGGGCGGATCCAGGCGCCCTTAAGCTCCCTGCCATGCCCAGGGTCGCCCTGGCAACTGTTGCTGGCCCCCAAAGCGGAAGTGGGCGGGTCCAGGCCCCCTTAAGCCCCCTGCCATACCCAGGGTCGCCCTGGCAACTGTTGCTGGCCCAAACTGTTGCTGGCCCCCAAAGCGGAAGTGGGCGGGTCCAGGCCCCCTTAAGCCCCCTGCCATGCCCAGGGTCGCCCTGGCAACTGTTGCTGGCCCCCAAAGTGGAAGTGGGCGGGTCCAGGCCCCCTTAAGCCCCCTGACATGCCCAGGGTCGCCCTGGCAACTGTTGCTGGCCCCCAAAGCGGAATTGGGCGGGTCCAGGCCCCCTTAAGCCCCCTGCCATGCCCAGGATCACCCTGGCAACTTTTGCTGGCCCCCAAAGCGGAAGTGGGCGGGTCCAAGCCCCCTTAAGCCCCCTGCCATGCCCAGGGTCGCCCTGGCAACTGTTGCTGGCCCCCAAAGCGGAACTGGGCGGGTCCAGGCCCCCTTAAGCCCCCTGCCATGCCCATGGTTGCCATGGCAACTGTTGCTGGCCCCCAAAGCGGAAGTGGGCGGGTCCAGGCCCCCTTAAGCCCCCTGCCATGCACAGGATCACCCTGGCAACTGTTGCTGGCCCCAAAAGCGGAACTGGGCGGGTCCAGGCATCCTTAAGCCCCCTCCCATGCCCATGGTTGCCATGGCAACTGTTGCTGGCCCCCAAAGCGGAAGTGGGCGGGTCCAGTCCCCCTTAAGCCCCCTGCCATGCCCAGGGTTGCCCTGGCAACTGTTGCTGGCCCCCAAAGCGGAAGTGGGCGGGTCCAGGCGCCCTTAAGCCCCCTGCCATGCCCAGGGTTGCCCTGGCAACTGTTGCTGGCCCCCAAAGCGGAAGTGGGCGGGTCCAGGCCCCCTTAAGCCCCCTGCCATGCCCAGGGTTGCCCTGGCAACTGTTGCTGGCCCCCAAAGCGGAAGTGGGCGGGTCCAGGCGCCCTTAAGCCCCCTGCCATGCCCAGGGTTGCCCTGGCAACTGTTGCTGGCCCCCAAAGCGGAAGTGGGCGGATCCAGGCGCCCTTAAGCCCCCTGCCATGCCCAGGGTCGCCCTGGCAACTGTTGCTGGCCCCCAAAGTGGAAGTGGGCGGGTCCAGGCCCCATTAAGTCCCCTGCCATGCCCAGGGTTGCCCTGGCAACTGTTGCTGGCCCCAAAGCGGAAGTGGGCGGGTCCAGGCCCCCTTAAGCCCCCTGACATGCCCAGGGTTGCCCTGGCAACTGTTGCTGGCCCCCAAAGCGGAAGTGGGCAGGTCCAGGCCCCCTTTAGCCCCCTGCCATGCCCAGGGTTGCCCTGGCAACTGTTGCTGGCCCCCAAAGCGGAAGTGGGCAGATCCAGGCGCCCTTAAGCCCCCTGCCATGCCCAGGATCACCCTGGCAACTTTTGCTGGCCCCCAAAGCGGAAGTGGGCGGGTCCAAGCCCCCTTAAGCCCCCTGCCATGCCCAGGGTCGCCCTGGCAACTGTTGCTGGCCCCCAAAGCGGAACTGGGCGGGTCCAGGCCCCCTTAAGCCCCCTGCCATGCCCATGGTTGCCATGGCAACTGTTGCTGGCCCCCAAAGCGGAAGTGGGCGGGTCCAGGCCCCCTTAAGCCCACTGCCATGCACAGGATCACCCTGGCAACTGTTGCTGGCCCCAAAAGCGGAACTGGGCGGGTCCAGGCCTCCTTAAGCCCCCTCCCATGCCCATGGTTGCCATGGCAACTGTTGCTGGCCCCCAAAGCGGAAGTGGGCGGGTCCAGGCCCCCTTAAGCCCCCTGCCATGCCCAGGGTTGCCCTGGCAACTGTTGCTGGCCCCCAAAGCGGAAGTGGGCGGGTCCAGGCGCCCTTAAGCCCCCTGCAATGCCCAGGGTTGCCCTGGCAACTGTTGCTGGCCCCCAAAGCGGAAGTGGGCGGATCCAGGCGCCCTTAAGCCCCCTGCCATGCCCAGGGTTGCCCTGGCAACTGTTGCTGGCCCCAAAGCGGAAGTGGGCGGGTCCAGGCCCCCTTAAGCCCCCTGCCATGCCCAGGGTTGCCCTGGCAACTGTCGCTGGCCCCCAAAGCGGAAGTGGGCGGGTCCAGGCCTCCTTAAGCCCCCTCCCATGCCCATGGTTGCCATGGCAACTGTTGCTGGCCCACAAAGCGGAAGTGGGCGGGTCCAGGCCCCCTTAAGCCCCCTGCCATGCCCAGGGTTGCCCTGGCAACTGTTGCTGGCCCCCAAAGCGGAAGTGGGCGGGTCCAGGCGCCCTTAAGCCCCCTGCCATGCCCAGGGTTGCCCTGGCAACTGTTGCTGGCCCCCAAAGCGGAAGTGGGCGGGTCCAGGCCCCCTTAAGCCCCCTGCCATGCCCAGGGTTGCCCTGGCAACTGTTGCTGGCCCCCAAAGCGGAAGTGGGCGGGTCCAGGCGCCCTTAAGCCCCCTGCCATGCCCAGGGTTGCCCTGGCAACTGTTGCTGGCCCCCAAAGCGGAAGTGGGCGGATCCAGGCGCCCTTAAGCCCCCTGCCATGCCCAGGGTCGCCCTGGCAACTGTTGCTGGCCCCCAAAGTGGAAGTGGGCGGGTCCAGGCCCCCTTAAGCCCCCTGCCATGCCCAGGGTTGCCCTGGCAACTGTTGCTGGCCCCCAAAGCGGAAGTGGGCGGGTCCAGGCGCCCTTAAGCCCCTGCCATGCCCAGGGTTGCCCTGGCAACTGTTGCTGGCCCCCAAAGCGGAAGTGGGCGGGTCCTGGCCCCCTTAAGCCCCCTGCCATGCCCAGGGTTGCCCTGGCAACTGTTCCTGGCCCCCAAAGCGGATGTGGGCGGGTCCAGGCCCCCTTAAGCCCCCAGCCATGCCCAGGGTCGCCCTGGCAACTGTTGCTGGCCCCCAAAGCGGAAGTGGGCGGGTCCAGGCCCCCTTAAGCCCCCTGCCATGCCCAGGGTCGCCCTGGCAACTGTTGCTGGCCCCCAAAGCGGAAGTGGGCGGGTCCAGGCCCCGTTAAGCCCCCTGCCATGCCCAGGGTCGCCCTGGCAAATGTTGCTGGCCCAAACTGTTGCTGGCCCCCAAAGCGGAAGTGGGCGGGTCCAGGCCCCCTTAAGCCCCCTGCCAATTGTTGCTGGGCCCCAAAGCAGAAGTGGGCGGGTCCAGGCACCCCTAAGCCCCCTGCCATGCCCAGGGTCACCCTGGCAACTGTTGCTGGCCCCCAAAGCGGATGTGGTCGGGTCCAGGCCCCCTTAAGCCCCCTGCCATGCCCAGGGTCGCCCTGGCAACTGTTGCTGGCCCCCAAAGCGGAAGTGGGCGGGTCCAGGCCCCCTTACGCCCCCTGCCATGCCCAGGGTCGCCCTGGCAACTGTTGCTGGCCCCCAAAGCGGAAGTGGGCGGGGCCAGGCGCCCTTAAGCCCCCTGCCATGCCCAGGGTCGCCCTGGCAACTGTTGCTGGCCCCCAAAGCGGAAGTGGGCGTGTCCATGCCCCCTTAAGCCCCCTGCCATGCCCAGGGTAGCCATGGCAACTGTTGCTGGCCCCCAAAGCGGAAGTGGGCGGATCCAGGCGCCCTTAAGCCCCCTGCCATGCCCAGGGTCGCCCTGGCAACTGTTGCTGGCCCCCAAAGCGGAAGTTGGCGGGTCCAGGCCCCCTTAAGGCCCCTGGCTTGGCCAGGGTTGCCCTGGCAACTGTTGCTGGCCCCCAAAGCGGAAGTGGGCGGGTCCAGGCCCCCTTAAGCCCCCTGCCATACCCAGGGTCGCCCTGGCAACTGTTGCTGGCCCAAACTGTTGCTGGCCCCCAAAGCGGAAGTGGGCGGGTCCAGGCCCCCTTAAGCCCCCTGCCATGCCCAGGGTTGCCCTGGCAACTGTTGCTGGCCCCCAAAGCGGAAGTGGGCGGATCCAGGCGCCCTTAAGCCCCCTGCCATGCCCAGGGTCGCCCTGGCAACTGTTGCTGGCCCCCAAAGTGGAAGTGGTCGGGTCCAGGCCCCATTAAGTCCCCTGCCATGCCCAGGGTTGCCCTGGCAACTGTTGCTGGCCCCAAAGCGGAAGTGGGCGGGTCCAGGCCCCCTTAAGCCCCCTGCCATGCCCAGGGTTGCCCTGGCAACTGTTGCTGGCCCCCAAAGCGGAAGTGGGCGGGTCCTGGCCCCCTTAAGCCCCCAGCCATGCTCAGGGTTGCCCTGGCAACTGTTGCTGGCCCCCAAAGCGGAAGTGGGCGGGTCCAGGCCCCCTTAAGCCCCCAGCCATGCCCAGGGTCGCCCTGGCAACTGTTTCTGGCCCCCAAAGCGGAAGTGGGCGGGTCCAGGCCCCCTTAAGCCCCCTGCCATGCCCAGGGTCGCCCTGGCAACTGTTGCTGGCCCCAAAGCGGAAGTGGGCGGGTCCAGGCGCCCTTAAGCCCCTGCCATGCCCAGGGTCGCCCTGGCAACTGTTGCTGGCCCCCAAAGCGGAAGTGGGCGGGTCCAGGCCCCCTTAAGCCCCCTGCCATGCCCAGGGTCGCCCTGGCAACTGTTGCTGGCCCCCAAAGCGGAAGTGGGCGGATCCAGGCTCCCTTAAGCCCCCTGCCATGCCCAGGGTCGCCCTGGCAACTGTTGCTGGCCCCCAAAGTGGAAGTGGGCGGGTCCAGGCCCCATTAAGTCCCCTGCCATGCCCAGGGTTGCCCTGGCAACTGTTGCTGGCCCCAAAGCGGAAGTGGGCGGGTCCAGGCCCCCTTAAGCCCCCTGCCATGCCCAGGGTCGCCCTGGCCACTGTTGCTGGCCCCCAAAGCGGAAGTGGGCGGGTCCAGGCCCCCTTAAGCCCCCTGCCATGCCCAGGGTTGCCCTGGCCACTGTTGCTGGCCCCCAAAGCGGAAGTGGGCGGGTCCAGGCGCCCTTAAGCCCCTGCCATGCCCAGGGTTGCCCTGGCCACTGTTGCTGGCCCCCAAAGCGGAAGTGGGCGGGTCCAGGCGCCCTTAAGCCCCTGCCATGCCCAGGGTTGCCCTGGCCACTGTTGCTGGCCCCCAAAGCGGAAGTGGGCGGGTCCTGGCCCCCTTAAGCCCCCTGCCATGCCCAGGGTTGCCCTGGCAACTGTTTCTGGCCCCCAAATCGTATGTGGGCGGGTCCAGGCCCCCTTAAGCCCCCAGCCATGCCCAGGGTTGCCCTGGCAACTTTTGCTGGCCCCAAAGCGGAAGTGGGCGGGTCCAGGCCCCATTAATTCCCCTGCCATGCCCAGGGTTGCCCTGGCAACTTTTGCTGGCCCCAAAGCGGAAGTGGGCGGGTCCAGGCGCCCTTAAGCCCCCTGCCATGCCCAGGGTTGCCCTGGCAACTGTTGCTGGCCCCAAAAGCGGAAGTGGGCGGGTCCAGGCGCCCTTTAGCCCCCTGCCATGCCCAGGGTTGCCCTGGCAACTGTTGCTGGCCCCCAAAGCGGAAGTGGGCGGGTCCAGGCCCCCTTAAGCCCCCTGCCATGCCCAGGGTTGCCCTGGCAACTGTTGCTAGCCCCCAAAGCGGAAGTGGGCGGGTCCAGGCGCCCTTAAGCCCCCTGCCATGCCCTGGGTTGGCCTGGCAACTGTTGCTGGCCCCCAAAGCGGGTGTGGGCGGGTCCAGGCCCCCTTAAGCCCCCTGCCATGCCCGGGGTTGCCCTGGCAGCTGTTGCTGGCCCCAAAGCGGAAGTGGGCGGGTCCAGGCGCCCTTAATCCCCCTGCCATGCCCAGGGTTGCCCTGGCAACTGTTGCTGGCCCCCAAAGCGGAAGTGGGCGGGTCCAGGCGCCCTTTAGCCCCCTGCCATACCCAGGGTTGCCCTGGCAACTGTTGCTGGCCCCCAAAGCGGAAGTGGGCGGGTCCAGGCCCCCTTAAGCCCCCTGCCATGCCCAGGGTTGCCCTGGCAACTGTTGCTGGCCCCCAAAGCGGAAGTGGGCGGGTCCAGGCGCCCTTTAGCCCCCTGCCATGCCCAGGGTTGCCCTGGCAACTGTTGCTGGCCCCCAAAGCGGAAGTGGGCGGGTCCAGGCCCCCTTAAGCCCCCTGCCATGCCCAGGGTTGCCCTGGCAACTGTTGCTGGCCCCAAAGCGGAAGTGGGCGGGTCCAGGCCCCCTTAAGCCCCCTGCCATGCCCAGGGTTGCCCTGGCAACTGGGCCCCCTTAAGCCCCCTGCCATGCCCAGGGTTGCCCTGGCAACTGTTGCTGGCCCCAAAGCGGAAGTGGGCGGGTCCAGGCGCCCTTAAGCGCCCTGCCATGCCCTGGGTTGCCCTGGCAACTGTTGCTGGCCCCCAAAGCGGGTGTGGGCGGGTCCAGGCCCCCTTAAGCCCCCTGCCATGCCCAGGGTTGCCCTAGCAACTGTTGCTGGCCCCCAAAGCGGAAGTGGGCGGGTCCAGGCGCCCTTAAGCCCCCTGCCATGCCCTGGGTTGCCCTGGCAACTGTTGCTGGCCCCCAAAGCGGGTGTGGGCGGGTCCAGGCCCCCTTAAGCCCCCTGCCATGCCCGGGGTTGCCCTGGCAGCTGTTGCTGGCCCCAAAGCGGAAGTGGGCTGGTCCAGGCGCCCTTAAGCCCCCTGCCATGCCCAGGGTTGCCCTGGCAACTGTTGCTGGCCCCCAAAGCGGAAGTGGGCGGGTCCAGGCCCCCTTAAGCCCCCTGCCATGCCCAGGGTTGCCCTGGCAACTGTTGCTGGCCCCAAAGCGGAAGTGGGCGGGTCCAGGCGCCCTTAAGCCCCCTGCCATGCCCAGGGTTGCCCTGGCAACTGTTGCTGGCCCCCAAAGCGGAAGTGGGCGGGTCCAGGCGCCCTTTAGCCCCCTGCCATGCCCAGGGTTGCCCTGGCAACTGTTGCTGGCCCCCAAAGCGGGTGTGGGCGGGTCCAGGCCCCCTTAAGCCCCCTGCCATGCCCGGGGTTGCCCTGGCAGCTGTTGCTGGCCCCAAAGCGGAAGTGGGCGGGTCCAGGCGCCCTTAATCCCCCTGCCATGCCCAGGGTTGCCCTGGCAACTGTTGCTGGCCCCCAAAGCGGAAGTGGGCGGGTCCAGGCGCCCTTTAGCCCCCTGCCATACCCGGGGTTGCCCTGGCAACTGTTGCTGGCCCCCAAAGCGGAAGTGGGCGGGTCCAGGCCCCCTTAAGCCCCCTGCCATGCCCAGGGTTGCCCTGGCAACTGTTGCTGGCCCCCAAAGCGGAAGTGGGCGGGTCCAGGCGCCCTTTAGCCCCCTGCCATACCCAGGGTTGCCCTGGCAACTGTTGCTGGCCCCCAAAGCGGGTGTGGGCGGGTCCAGGCCCCCTTAAGCCCCCTGCCATGCCCGGGGTTGCCCTGGCAGCTGTTGCTGGCCCCAAAGCGGAAGTGGGCGGGTCCAGGCGCCCTTAAGCCCCCTGCCATGCCCAGGGTTGCCCTGGCAACTGTTGCTGGCCCCCAAAGCGGAAGTGGGCGGGTCCAGGCCCCCTTAAGCCCCCTGCCATGCCCAGGGTTGCCCTGGCAACTGTTGCTGGCCCCAAAGCGGAAGTGGGCGGGTCCAGGCGCCCTTAAGCCCCCTGCCATGCCCAGGGTTGCCCTGGCAACTGTTGCTGGCCCCCAAAGCGGAAGTGGGCGGGTCCAGGCGCCCTTTAGCCCCCTGCCATGCCCAGGGTTGCCCTGGCAACTGTTGCTGGCCCCCAAAGCGGAAGTGGGCAGGTCCAGGCCCCCTTAAGCCCCCTGCCATGCCCAGGGTTGCCCTGGCAACTGTTGCTGGCCCCCAAAGCGGAAGTGGGCGGGTCCAGGCGCCCTTAAGCCCCCTGCCATGCCCTAGGTTGCCCTGGCAACTGTTGCTGGCCCCCAAAGCGGGTGTGGGCGGGTCCAGGCCCCCTTAAGCCCCCTTCCATGCCCGGGGTTGCCCTGGCAGCTGTTGCTGGCCCCCAAAGCGGAAGTGGGCGGGTCCAGGCCCCCTTAAGCCCCCTGCCATGCCCATGGTCGCCCTGGCAACTGTTGCTGGCCCCCAAAGTGGAAGTGGGCGGATCCAGGCGCCCTTAAGCTCCCTGCCATGCCCAGGGTCGCCCTGGCAACTGTTGCTGGCCCCCAAAGCGGAAGTGGGCGGGTCCAGGCGCCCTTAAGCCCCTGCCATGCCCAGGGTTGCCCTGGCAACTGTTGCTGGCCCCCAAAGCGGAAGTGGGCGGGTCCTGGCCCCCTTAAGCCCCCAGCCATGCTCAGGGTTGCCCTGACAACTGTTGCTGGCCCCCAAAGCGGAAGTGGGCGGGTCCAGGCCCCCTTAAGCCCCCTGCCATGCCCAGGGTCGCCCTGGCAACTGTTGCTGGCCCCCAAAGCGGAAGTGGGCGGGTCCAGGCCCCCTTAAGCCCCCTGCCATGCCCAGGGTCGCCCTGGCAACTGTTGCTGGCCCCCAAAGCGGAAGTGGGCGGATCCAGGCGCCCTTAAGCTCCCTGCCATGCCCAGGGTCGCCCTGGCAACTGTTGCTGGCCCCCAAAGCGGAAGTGGGCGGGTCCAGGCGCCCTTAAGCCCCCTGCCATACCCAGGGTCGCCCTGGCAACTGTTGCTGGCCCAAATTGTTGCTGGCCCCCAAAGCGGAAGTGGGCGGGTCCAGGCCCCCTTAAGCCCCCTGCCATGCCCAGGGTCGCCCTGGCAACTGTTGCTGGCCCCCAAAGTGGAAGTGGGCGGGTCCAGGCCCCCTTAAGCCCCCTGCCATGCCCATGGTCGCCCTGGCAACTGTTGCTGGCCCCCAAAGTGGAAGTGGGCGGATCCAGGCGCCCTTAAGCTCCCTGCCATGCCCAGGGTCGCCCTGGCAACTGTTGCTGGCCCCCAAAGCGGAAGTGGGCGGGTCCAGGCCCCCTTAAGCCCCCTGCCATACCCAGGGTCGCCCTGGCAACTGTTGCTGGCCCAAACTGTTGCTGGCCCCCAAAGCGGAAGTGGGCGGGTCCAGGCCCCCTTAAGCCCCCTGCCATGCCCAGGGTCGCCCTGGCAACTGTTGCTGGCCCCCAAAGTGGAAGTGGGCGGGTCCAGGCCCCCTTAAGCCCCCTGACATGCCCAGGGTCGCCCTGGCAACTGTTGCTGGCCCCCAAAGCGGAATTGGGCGGGTCCAGGCCCCCTTAAGCCCCCTGCCATGCCCAGGATCACCCTGGCAACTTTTGCTGGCCCCCAAAGCGGAAGTGGGCGGGTCCAAGCCCCCTTAAGCCCCCTGCCATGCCCAGGGTCGCCCTGGCAACTGTTGCTGGCCCCCAAAGCGGAACTGGGCGGGTCCAGGCCCCCTTAAGCCCCCTGCCATGCCCATGGTTGCCATGGCAACTGTTGCTGGCCCCCAAAGCGGAAGTGGGCGGGTCCAGGCCCCCTTAAGCCCCCTGCCATGCACAGGATCACCCTGGCAACTGTTGCTGGCCCCAAAAGCGGAACTGGGCGGGTCCAGGCATCCTTAAGCCCCCTCCCATGCCCATGGTTGCCATGGCAACTGTTGCTGGCCCCCAAAGCGGAAGTGGGCGGGTCCAGTCCCCCTTAAGCCCCCTGCCATGCCCATGGTCGCCCTGGCAACTGTTGCTGGCCCCCAAAGTGGAAGTGGGCGGATCCAGGCGCCCTTAAGCTCCCTGCCATGCCCAGGGTCGCCCTGGCAACTGTTGCTGGCCCCCAAAGCGGAAGTGGGCGGGTCCAGCCGCCCTTAAGCCCCCAGCCATGCTCAGGGTTGCCCTGACAACTGTTGCTGGCCCCCAAAGCGGAAGTGGGCGGGTCCAGGCCCCCTTAAGCCCCCTGCCATGCCCAGGGTCGCCCTGGCAACTGTTGCTGGCCCCCAAAGCGGAAGTGGGCGGGTCCAGGCCCCCTTAAGCCCCCTGCCATGCCCAGGGTCGCCCTGGCAACTGTTGCTGGCCCCCAAAGCGGAAGTGGGCGGATCCAGGCGCCCTTAAGCTCCCTGCCATGCCCAGGGTCGCCCTGGCAACTGTTGCTGGCCCCCAAAGCGGAAGTGGGCGGGTCCAGGCCCCCTTAAGCCCCCTGCCATACCCAGGGTCGCCCTGGCAACTGTTGCTGGCCCAAATTGTTGCTGGCCCCCAAAGCGGAAGTGGGCGGGTCCAGGCCCCCTTAAGCCCCCTGCCATGCCCAGGGTCGCCCTGGCAACTGTTGCTGGCCCCCAAAGTGGAAGTGGGCGGGTCCAGGCCCCCTTAAGCCCCCTGCCATGCCCATGGTCGCCCTGGCAACTGTTGCTGGCCCCCAAAGTGGAAGTGGGCGGATCCAGGCGCCCTTAAGCTCCCTGCCATGCCCAGGGTCGCCCTGGCAACTGTTGCTGGCCCCCAAAGCGGAAGTGGGCGGGTCCAGGCCCCCTTAAGCCCCCTGCCATACCCAGGGTCGCCCTGGCAACTGTTGCTGGCCCAAACTGTTGCTGGCCCCCAAAGCGGAAGTGGGCGGGTCCAGGCCCCCTTAAGCCCCCTGCCATGCCCAGGGTCGCCCTGGCAACTGTTGCTGGCCCCCAAAGTGGAAGTGGGCGGGTCCAGGCCCCCTTAAGCCCCCTGACATGCCCAGGGTCGCCCTGGCAACTGTTGCTGGCCCCCAAAGCGGAATTGGGCGGGTCCAGGCCCCCTTAAGCCCCCTGCCATGCCCAGGATCACCCTGGCAACTTTTGCTGGCCCCCAAAGCGGAAGTGGGCGGGTCCAAGCCCCCTTAAGCCCCCTGCCATGCCCAGGGTCGCCCTGGCAACTGTTGCTGGCCCCCAAAGCGGAACTGGGCGGGTCCAGGCCCCCTTAAGCCCCCTGCCATGCCCATGGTTGCCATGGCAACTGTTGCTGGCCCCCAAAGCGGAAGTGGGCGGGTCCAGGCCCCCTTAAGCCCCCTGCCATGCACAGGATCACCCTGGCAACTGTTGCTGGCCCCAAAAGCGGAACTGGGCGGGTCCAGGCATCCTTAAGCCCCCTCCCATGCCCATGGTTGCCATGGCAACTGTTGCTGGCCCCCAAAGCGGAAGTGGGCGGGTCCAGTCCCCCTTAAGCCCCCTGCCATGCCCAGGGTTGCCCTGGCAACTGTTGCTGGCCCCCAAAGCGGAAGTGGGCGGGTCCAGGCGCCCTTAAGCCCCCTGCCATGCCCAGGGTTGCCCTGGCAACTGTTGCTGGCCCCCAAAGCGGAAGTGGGCGGGTCCAGGCCCCCTTAAGCCCCCTGCCATGCCCAGGGTTGCCCTGGCAACTGTTGCTGGCCCCCAAAGCGGAAGTGGGCGGGTCCAGGCGCCCTTAAGCCCCCTGCCATGCCCAGGGTTGCCCTGGCAACTGTTGCTGGCCCCCAAAGCGGAAGTGGGCGGATCCAGGCGCCCTTAAGCCCCCTGCCATGCCCAGGGTCGCCCTGGCAACTGTTGCTGGCCCCCAAAGTGGAAGTGGGCGGGTCCAGGCCCCATTAAGTCCCCTGCCATGCCCAGGTTGCCCTGGCAACTGTTGCTGGCCCCAAAGCGGAAGTGGGCGGGTCCAGGCCCCCTTAAGCCCCCTGACATGCCCAGGGTTGCCCTGGCAACTGTTGCTGGCCCCCAAAGCGGAAGTGGGCAGGTCCAGGCCCCCTTTAGCCCCCTGCCATGCCCAGGGTTGCCCTGGCAACTGTTGCTGGCCCCCCAAAGCGGAAGTGGGCAGATCCAGGCGCCCTTAAGCCCCCTGCCATGCCCAGGATCACCCTGGCAACTTTTGCTGGCCCCCAAAGCGGAAGTGGGCGGGTCCAAGCCCCCTTAAGCCCCCTGCCATGCCCAGGGTCGCCCTGGCAACTGTTGCTGGCCCCCAAAGCGGAACTGGGCGGGTCCAGGCCCCCTTAAGCCCCCTGCCATGCCCATGGTTGCCATGGCAACTGTTGCTGGCCCCCAAAGCGGAAGTGGCGGGTCCAGGCCCCCTTAAGCCCACTGCCATGCACAGGATCACCCTGGCAACTGTTGCTGGCCCCAAAAGCGGAACTGGGCGGGTCCAGGCCTCCTTAAGCCCCCTCCCATGCCCATGGTTGCCATGGCAACTGTTGCTGGCCCCCAAAGCGGAAGTGGGCGGGTCCAGGCCCCCTTAAGCCCCCTGCCATGCCCAGGGTTGCCCTGGCAACTGTTGCTGGCCCCCAAAGCGGAAGTGGGCCGGGTCCAGGCGCCCTTAAGCCCCCTGCAATGCCCAGGGTTGCCCTGGCAACTGTTGCTGGCCCCCAAAGCGGAAGTGGGCGGATCCAGGCGCCTTAAGCCCCCTGCCATGCCCAGGGTTGCCCTGGCAACTGTTGCTGGCCCCAAAGCGGAAGTGGGCGGGTCCAGGCCCCTTAAGCCCCCTGCCATGCCCAGGGTTGCCCTGGCAACTGTCGCTGGCCCCAAAGCGGAAGTGGGCGGGTCCAGGCCTCCTTAAGCCCCCTCCCATGCCCATGGTTGCCATGGCAACTGTTGCTGGCCCACAAAGCGGAAGTGGGGCGGGTCCAGGCCCCCTTAAGCCCCTGCCATGCCCAGGTTGCCCTGGCAACTGTTGCTGGCCCCCAAAGCGGAAGTGGGCGGGTCCAGGCGCCCTTAAGCCCCCTGCCATGCCCAGGGTTGCCCTGGCAACTGTTGCTGGCCCCCAAAGCGGAAGTGGGCGGGTCCAGGCCCCCTTAAGCCCCCTGCCATGCCCAGGGTTGCCCTGGCAACTGTTGCTGGCCCCCAAAGCGGAAGTGGGCGGGTCCAGGCGCCCTTAAGCCCCCTGCCATGCCCAGGGTTGCCCTGCAACTGTTGCTGGCCCCCAAAGCTGGAAGTGGGCGGATCCAGGCGCCCTTAAGCCCCCTGCCATGCCCAGGGTCGCCCTGGCAACTGTTGCTGGCCCCCAAAGTGGAAGTGGGGCGGGTCCAGGGCCCCATTAAGTCCCCTGCCATGCCCAGGGTTGCCCTGGCAACTGTTGCTGGCCCCCAAAGCGGAAGTGGGCAGGTCCAGCCCCCTTAAGCCCCCTGCCATGCCCAGGGTTGCCCTGGCAACTGTTGCTGGCCCCCAAAGCGGAAGTGGGCGGGTCCAGGCCCCCTTAAGCCCCCTGCCATGCCCAGGGTTGCCCTGGCAACTGTTGCTGGCCCCCAAAGCGGAAGTGGGCGGGTCCAGGCGCCCTTAAGCCCCCTGCAATGCCCAGGGTTGCCCTGGCAACTGTTGCTGGCCCCCAAAGCGGAAGTGGGCGGATCCAGGCGCCCTTAAGCCCCCTGCCATGCCCAGGGTTGCCCTGGCAACTGTTGCTGGCCCCAAAGCGGAAGTGGGCGGGTCCAGGCCCCTTAAGCCCCCTGCCATGCCCAGGGTTGCCCTGGCAACTGTCGCTGGCCCCCAAAGCGGAAGTGGGCGGGTCCAGGCCTCCTTAAGCCCCCTCCCATGCCCATGGTTGCCATGGCAACTGTTGCTGGCCCACAAAGCGGAAGTGGGCGGGTCCAGGCCCCCTTAAGCCCCCTGCCATGCCCAGGGTTGCCCTGGCAACTGTTGCTGGCCCCCAAAGCGGGAAGTGGGCGGGTCCAGGCCCCCTTAAGCCCCCTGCCATGCCCAGGGTTGCCCTGGCAACTGTTGCTGGCCCCCCAAAGCGGAAGTGGGCGGGTCCAGGCGCCCTTAAGCCCCCTGCCATGCCCAGGGTTGCCCTGGCAACTGTTGCTGGCCCCCAAAGCGGAAGTGGGCGGATCCAGGCGCCCTTAAGCCCCCTGCCATGCCCAGGGTCGCCCTGGCAACTGTTGCTGGCCCCCAAAGTGGAAGTGGGCGGGTCCAGGCCCCATTAAGTCCCCTGCCATGCCCAGGGTTGCCCTGGCAACTGTTGCTGGCCCCCAAAGCGGAAGTGGGCAGGTCCAGGCCCCCTTAAGCCCCCTGCCATGCCCAGGGTTGCCCTGGCAACTGTTGCTGGCCCCCAAAGCGGAAGTGGGCGGATCCAGGCGCCCTTAAGCCCCCTGCCATGCCCTGGGTCGCCCTGGCAACTGTTGCTGGCCCCCAAAGCGGAAGTGGGCGGGTCCTGGCCCCCTTAAGCCCCCAGCCATGCTCAGGGTTGCCCTGGCAACTGTTGCTGGCCCCCAAAGCGGAAGTGGGCGGGTCCAGGCCCCCTTAAGCCCCCTGCCATGCCCAGGGTCGCCCTGGCAACTGTTGCTGGCCCCCAAAGCGGAAGTGGGCGGGTCCAGGCCCCCTTAAGCCCCCTGCCATTCCCAGGGTCGCCCTGGCTCCTGTTGCTGGCCCCCAAAGCGGAAGTGGGCGGGTCCAGGCCCCCTTAAGCCCCCTGCCATGCCCAGGGTCGCCCTGGCAACTGTTGCTGGCCCAAACTGTTGCTGGCCCCCAAAGCGGAAATGGGCGGGTCCAGGCCCCTTAAGCCCCCTGCCATGCCCAGGGTTGCCCTGGCAACTGTTGCTGGCCCCCAAAGCGGAAGTGGGCGGGTCCAGGCGCCCTTAAGCCCCCCTGCCATGCCCAGGGTTGCCCTGGCAACTGTTGCTGGCCCCCAAAGCGGAAGTGGGCGGGTCCAGGCCCCCTTAAGCCCCCTGCCATGCCCAGGGTTGCCCTGGCAACTGTTGCTGGCCCCCAAAGCGGAAGTGGGCGGGTCAGGCGCCCTTAAGCCCCCTGCAATGCCCAGGGTCGCCCTGGCAACTGTTGCTGGCCCCCAAAGCGGAAGTGGGCGGATCCAGGCGCCCTTAAGCCCCCTGCCATGCCCAGGGGTCGCCCTGGCAACTGTTGCTGGCCCCCAAAGCGGAAGTGGGGCGGGTCCCAGGCCCCATTAAGTCCCCTGCCATGCCCAGGGTTGCCCTGGCAACTGTTGCTGGCCCCAAAGCGGAAGTGGGCGGGTCCAGGCCCCCTTAAGCCCCCTGCCATGCCCAGGGTTGCCCTGGCAACTGTCGCTGGCCCCCAAAGCGGAAGTGGGCGGGTCCAGGCCTCCTTAAGCCCCCTCCCATGCCCATGGTTGCCATGGCAACTGTTGCTGGCCCCACAAAGCGGAAGTGGGCGGGTCCAGGCCCCCTTAAGCCCCCTGCCATGCCCAGGGTTGCCCTGGCAACTGTTGCTGGCCCCCAAAGCGGAAGTGGGCGGGTCCAGGCGCCCTTAAGCCCCTGCCATGCCCAGGGTGCCCTGGCAATTGTTGCTGGCCCCCAAAGCGGAAGTGGGCGGGTCCAGGCCCCCTTAAGCACCCTGCCATGCCCAGGGTTGCCCTGGCAACTGTTGCTGGCCCCCAAAGCGGAAGTGGGCGGGTCCAGGCGCCCTTAAGCCCCCTGCCATGCCCAGGGTTGCCCTGGCAACTGTTGCTGGCCCCCAAAGCGGAAGTGGGAGGATCCAGGCGCCCTTAAGCCCCCTGCCATGCCCAGGGTCGCCCTGGCAACTGTTGCTGGCCCCCAAAGTGGAAGTGGGCGGGTCCAGGCCCCATTAAGTCCCCTGCCATGCCCAGGGTTGCCCTGGCAACTGTTGCTGGCCCCAAAGCGGAAGTGGGCGGGTCCAGGCCCCCTTAAGCCCCCTGCCATGCCCAGGGTTGCCCTGGCAACTGTTGCTGGCCCCCAAAGCCGGAAGTGGGCAGGTCCAGGCCCCCTTAAGCCCCTGCCATGCCCAGGGTTGCCCTGGCAACTGTTGCTGGCCCCAAAGCGGAAGTGGGCAGATCCAGGCGCCCTTAAGCCCCCTGCCATGCCCTGGGTCGCCCTGGCAACTGTTGCTGGCCCCCAAAGCGGAAGTGGGCGGGTCCTGGCCCCCTTAAGCCCCCAGCCATGCTCAGGGTTGCCCTGGCAACTGTTGCTGGCCCCCAAAGCGGAAGTGGGCGGGTCCAGGCCCCCTTAAGCCCCCTGCCATGCCCAGGGTCGCCCTGGCAACTGTTGCTGGCCCCCAAAGCGGAAGTGGGCGGGTCCAGGCCCCCTTAAGCCCCCTGCCATGCCCAGGGTTGCCCTGGCAACTGTTGCTGGCCCCCAAAGCGGAAGTGGGCGGGTCCAGGCGCCCTTAAGCCCCCTGCCATGCCCAGGGTTGCCCTGGCAACTGTTGCTGGCCCCTAAAGCGGAAGTGGGCGGATCCAGGCGCCCTTAAGCCCCTGCCATGCCCAGGGTCGCCCTGGCAACTGTTGCTGGCCCCCAAAGTGGGAAGTGGGCGGGTCCAGGCCCCATTAAGTCCCCTGCCATGCCCAGGGTTGCCCTGGCAACTGTTGCTGGCCCCCAAAGCGGAAGTGGGCAGGTCCAGGCCCCCTTAAGCCCCCCCTGCCATGCCAGGGTGCCCTGGCAACTGTTGCTGGCCCCAAAGCGGAAGTGGGCGGATCCAGGCGCCCTTAAGCCCCCTGCCATGCCCTGGGTCGCCCTGGCAACTGTTGCTGGCCCCCAAAGCGGAAGTGGGCGGGTCCTGGCCCCCTTAAGCCCCCAGCCATGCTCAGGGTTGCCCTGGCAACTGTTGCTGGCCCCCAAAGCGGAAGTGGGCGGGTCCAGGCCCCCTTAAGCCCCCTGCCATGCCCAGGGTCGCCCTGGCAACTGTTGCTGGCCCCCCAAAGCGAGTGGGGCGGGTCCAGGCCCCCTTAAGCCCCCTGCCATTCCCAGGGTCGCCCTGGCTCCTGTTGCTGGCCCCAAAGCGGAAGTGGGCGGGTCCAGGCCCCCTTAAGCCCCCTGCCATGCCCAGGGTCGCCCTGGCAACTGTTGCTGGGCCCAAACTGTTGCTGGCCCCCAAAGCGGAAATGGGCGGGTCAGGCCCCCTTAAGCCCCCTGCCATGCCCAGGGTTGCCCTGGCAACTGTTGCTGGCCCCCAAAGCGGAAGTGGGCGGGTCCAGGCGCCCTTAAGCCCCTGCCATGCCCAGGGTTGCCCTGGCAACTGTTGCTGGCCCCAAAGCGGAAGTGGGCGGGTCCAGGCCCCCTTAAGCCCCTGCCATGCCCAGGGTTGCCCTGGCAACTGTTGCTGGCCCCCAAAGCGGAAGTGGGCGGGTCCAGGCGCCCTTAAGCCCCCTGCCATGCCCAGGGTCGCCCTGGCAACTGTTGCTGGCCCCCAAAGCGGAAGTTGGCGGATCAGGCGCCCTTAAGCCCCCTGCCATGCCAAGGGTCGCCCTGGCAACTGTTGCTGGCCCCCAAAGTGGAAATGGGCGGATCCAGGCCCCATTAAGTCCCCTGCCATGCCCAGGGTTGCCCTGGCAACTGTTGCTGGCCCGAAAGCGGAAGTGGGCGGGTCCAGGCCCCCTTAAGCCCCCTGCCATGCCCAGGGTTGCCCTGGCAACTGTTGCTGGCCCCCAAAGCGGAAGTGGGCGGGTCCAGGCCCCCTTAAGCCCCCTGCCATGCCCAGGGTTGCCCTGGCAACTGTTGCTGGCCCCAAAGCGGAAGTGGGCGGGTCCAGGCCCCCGTTAAGCCCCCTGCCATGCCCAGGGTTGCCA